>NW_027526076.1:0-178653 GCF_052094955.1 Ictidomys tridecemlineatus | reverse complement strand
GAGGGTCATTGCAGTGAGCAGATTTTTCAGACTGTGGTGCAGAAGGACTGTTGCAGAGAGCAGATGTTGGAGACTGGGTTCAGAAGGATTGTTGCAGAGTACAGAGGTTGAATACTTTGGTGAGGAAGGATCTTTGATGAGAGCAGAGGTTGAAGACCGATGTACAGAAGCACTCTTACAGAGAGTAGAGTTTGGAGACTGGGATTCAGAAGGATATTACAGAGAGCAGAGGTTGCAGAAAGGGGTTTAGAAGGATTGTTACGAAGAGCAGAGGTTGAAAACTTTGGTGCAGAAGGACTGTTACAGAGAGCATAGGTTGGAGTCTGAGGTGTAGAAGGACTGTTACAGAGAGCAGAGTTTGGAGACTCATGTGCAGAAGGACTGTTACAGGAAGCAGAGTTTGGAAATTGGGGTGCAGAAGGACTGTTAAGGAGAACAGAGTTTGGAGACTGCGGTATAGGACTGTTTCTGAGAGCAGAGGTTGAATACTGGTGTGCCACAGGACCCTCAAAGAAAGCAGAGGTTACAGACTGCGGTGGAGAAGGAATGTTAGAGAGAGCAGATTTTGGAAAGTGGCGTGCAGAAAGATGATACAGAGAGCAGAGTTTGAAGACTGTGGTTCAGAAGGACTGTTGCAGAGAGCACACGTTGGAGCCTGGGGTCCAGAAGGATCGTTGGAGAGAGCAGAGTTTGGACTGGAGTTAGAATGACTGTTGCAGAGAACAGATGTTGGAGACTGGGGTGAAAAGGACTGTTGCAGAGAGCAGAAGTTGGAGAATGGGGTGCAGAAGGACTGATGTAGAGAGCAGAGGTTGAAGACTGAGGTGCAGAAAAACTGTTACAGAGAGCAGAGGTTGGAGACTGCGGTGCAGAAGTACGGTTACAGAGAGAAGAGGTTGGAGACTAGGGTGCAGAAAGACTGTTGCAGAGAGCAGAGGTTGTCGACTGTGGTGCAAAAGGACTGTTGCAGAGAGCAGAGGTTTGAGACTGGTGTGGAGAAGAAACGTTGTAGAGAGAAGAATTTGGAGACTTGGATGCAGAAGGTCTGTTACAGAGAGCAGTGGTTTGAGACTGGGTTGATGAAAAATCTTACAGAGAGCAGAGATTGGAGACTGAGTTGCAAGGGGACTGTTACCGAGAGCAGTGGTTGGAGACTGGGGTGCAGAAGGATCGTGAAGAGAGCCGAATTTTCAGACTGAGGTGCAGAAGGACTGTTACAGAGAGCATAGGTTGGAGACTGAGGTGTAGGAGGACTGTTACAGAGAGCAGAGTTTGGAGACTCAGGTGCAGAAGGACTGTTACAGGAAGCAGATTTTGGAAATTGGTGTTCAGAAGGACTGTTAAGGAGAGCAGAGTTTGGAGACTGCTGTATAGGACTGTTACCGAGAGCAGAGGTTGGAGACTGGTGTGCAGAAGGCCTCTTACATAGAGCACAGGTTGAGACTGAGGTGCAAAAGGATAGATACAGAGAACAGAGGTTGAAGACTGGGATTCAGACAGACTGATACACAAAGCAGAGTTTGGAGACTGGGGTGTAGAAGGACCGTTACAAAGAGCAGAAGTTGGAAACTTTGGTACAGAAGGACTGTTACAAAGAGCAGATCTCAGAGACTGGGGAACAGAAGGATTGTTGCAGAGGACAGAGATTGGAGACTGGGGTGGAGAAGGAATGTTACAGTGAGCAGAGTTTTCAGACTGAGGTGCAGAAGGACTGTTGCAGAGAGCAGATGTTGGAGACTGTGGTGCAGCAAGATTGTTGCAGAGAGCAGAGTTTGGAGAATAAGTTGCAGAAGGACTCTTGCAGATAGCAGAGTTTAGAGACTGGGGTGCAGAAGAACTGTTGCAGAGAGCAGATGTTTTAGACTGGGGTGCAGAAGGACTGTTATGGAGAGCAGAGGTTGGAGACTGAGGTGCAGAAGGACTGTTACAGAGAGCAGATTTTGGAGACTGGGTTGCTGAAGGAGTGTTACAGAGAGCAGAGGTTGAAGACTGGGGTTCAGATAGATCTTACAGAGAGCAGAGATAGGAGACTGGGGTGCAAACAGACTGTTTCAGAGAGTAGATATAGAAGACTTGGCTAGAGAAGATTCGTTGGAGAGAGAAGAGGTTGGAAACTGGGGTGCAGAAGGCCTATCACAGAGAGCAGAGTTTGGAGACTGGGTTCCAGAAGTCCTGTTACAGAGAGCAGAGGTTGGAGACTGTTGTGCAGAAGGACTTTACAGAGTGCAGAGTTTAAAGACTGGGTTGCAGAAGGATCAAACAGAGAGCACAGTTGGGAGACTGAGGTGCATAAGGACTGTTACAGAGAGCAGAGGTAGGAGACTTGGGTGCAGAAGGATCGTTGCAGAAAGCAGTGTTTTCAGACTGAGGTGCAGAATGACTGTTGAAGAGAGCAGATGTTGAAGACTGGGGTTCAGAAGGTCTGTTGCAGAGAGCAGATATTGGTAACTAGGGTGAAGAAGGACTTTCGTAGATAGCAGATGTTGGAGACTGGGGTGCAGAAGGACTGTTGCAGAGAGCAGAGTGTTGAGAATGAGGTGCGGAAGTTCTGCTACAGAGAGCAGAGGTTAAAGACTCTGGTGTAGAAGGACTGTTACAGAGAGCAGAGGTTGGATACAGGGGTGCAGAAGAATCTTACAGAGAGCAGAAGATGGAGACTGAGGTGCAGAAGAATCTTACAGAGAGCAGAGGTTGGAGACTGGGGTGCAGAAGGACTGTTGCAGAGAGTATTGGTTGAAGACTGGGGTACAGAAGGATCAAGCAGAGAGCAGAGGTGTCAGACTGAGTTGCAGAAGGACTGTTACAGAGAGCAGAGGTTGGAGACTGAGGTGCAGAAAGACTGTTACACTAAGTAGAGTCTGGAAATTGGCGTGCAGAAGGCCCGTTACAGAGACCAGGATTTGGAGACTGCAGTATAGAAAAACAGTTACAAAGAGCAGAGGTTGGAGTCTGGGGTGCAGAAGGAATGTTACAGAGAGAACAGGTTGGAGACTGAGGTGCAGAAGGATAGATACAGAGAACAGAGATTTGAGACTGGGCTTCAGAAGGACAGATATAGAAAGCAGAGTTTGGAGACTGAAGTGCAGAAAAACTGTTGCAGAGGAAAGAGGTTGGAGACTGGAGTTCCACAGGACACCTGCAGAAAGCAGAGGTTAAAGACTGGGTTGGAGAAAGAATGTTACAGAGAGCAGAGTTTGGAAACTGGAGTGCAGAAGAATCTTACAGAGAGCAGAGATTGGAGACTGTGTTTCAGAAGGACTGTTGCAGAGAGCAGAGGTTGGAGACTTGGGTGCAGAAGGACTATTGCAGACAGCAGAGGTTGAAGACTGGGGTGCAGAAGGACTGTTGCAGAGAGCAGAGGTTGGAGACTGAGGTGCAGAAGGACTCTTAGAGAAAGCAGAAGTTTGAGACTGGGGTGCAGAAGGACTGATACAGAAATCAGAGATTGGAGTCTGCAGTGCAGAAGGACTGTTGCAGAGAGCAGAGATTGGAGACTGAGGTGCAGAACTTCTTATACATAGAGAAGCGCTTGGAGACTGGGGTGCAGAAGGATCGTTGCAAGAAGTAGATATTGGAGACACGGGTACAGAAAGATCTTCCAGAGAGCAGAAGTTGGAGACTGAGGTGCAGAAGTACTGTTGCAGAGATCAGAGGTTGAAGACTTGGGTGCAGTAGGATCATTGCAGAGAGCAGTGGTTGGAGACTGGGGTGCAGAAATATCGTTGCAGAGAGCAGAGTTTGGAGACTGCTGTGCAGAAGGCCTGTTACAGAGAGGAGAGGTTGGAGAGTGGGGTGCAGAAAGACTGTTATAGAGAGCAGTGTTAGGAGACTGAGTTGCTGAAGGATCTTACAAAGAGCAGAGTTTGGTTACTGAGGTGTAAGTGGACTCTTACAGAGAGCAGTGGTTGGAGACTGGGTGTAGAAGAATCGTGCAGAGAGCAGAGGTTTCAGACTGAGGTACAGAAAGACTGTTATTGAGAGAAGAGGTTTGAGACTGAGGTGAAGAAAAACTGTTACAGAGAGAAGAGTTTGGAGACTGAAGTGCAGAAGGACTGTTCCAGAGACCTGAGGTTGTAGACTTTTGTTCAGCAGGACTGTTACAGAGTGCAGAGTTTAAAGACTGGCTTGCAGAAGGATCTGAAAAGAGCAGAGTTGGGAGACAGTGGTGCAGAAGGACTGTTAAAAGAGCAGAGTTAGGAGACTGGGGTGCAGAAAGGTCGTTGTAGAGAGGATAGTTTTCAGACTGTGGTGCAGAAGAACTGTTGCAGAGAGCAGATGTTGGAGACTGGGTTGCAGAAGGATTGTTACAGAGAGGAGAGGTTGGAGACTGGAGTGCATGAGGATCTTACAGAGAGCAGAGGTTGGAGACAAGGATGCAGAAGGACTTTGAAAAGAGCAGAGGTTTGAGACTGTTGTGGAGATGAATCATTGCAGAGAGAAGAAGTTGGAGACTGGGTTTCAGAAGGCCTGTTACAGAGAGCAGAGGTTTGAGACTGGGTTGCAGAATTCCTCCTATAGAGAGCCGAGGTTGGAAACCGTTGTTCAGAAGGACTGTTACAGAGAGCAGAGTTTGGAGATTGGGATGCAGAAGGGTCTTACAGAGAGCAGAGGTAGGAGACTGAGGTGCAGAGTGATCGTTGCAGAGAGCAGAGTTATCAGATTGAGTTGCAGAAGGACTGTTGTAGAGAGCAAATGTTGGAGACTGGGGTTCAGAAGTACTGTTTCAGAGAGCAGAGGTTGGAGAATGGTGTGAATAAGGATCAGTGCAGAGAGCAGAGTTTGGAGACTGGTGTGCAAAAGGACTGTTACAGAGAGCAGAGTTTGGAGAATGGTTTATAGAAGAATTGTTTCAGAGTGCAGGTGTTGGAGACTGGGGTTAAGAAGGACTGTTGCAGAGAGCAGAGTTTGGAGACAGGGGTGCAGAAGAACTGTCACAGAGAGAAGAGGTTGGAGACTGAGGTGCAGAAAGAATGTTACAGAGAGCAAAGATTTGATACTGGGGTGCAAAATTACTGATACAGAAAGCAGAGGTTGAGACTGGGGTGCAAAAGGACCGTTACAGAGAGCAGAGGTTGGAGACTGTGTTACAGAAGGACTGTTGCAAAGAACAGAGATTAGAGAATGGGGTGCAGAAGGTCTGTTACATAGAGCAGAGGTTAGAGAATGGGGTGCACAAGTAAGGTTGCAGAGTTCAGAGGATGGAGACAGTGGTGAAGAAGGACTGTTACAGAGAGCATAGGTTGAAAACCGTGGTTCAGAAGGACTTACACAGAAAGCAGAGGTTTGAGACTGGGGTGCAGAAGGACCGTTACAGAGAGCAGATGTTGAAAACTGGGGTGCATAAGGATCGTTGCAGAGAGCAGAGGTTGGAGACAGGGGTGCAGAAAAACGGTTGCAGAGAGCACAGGTTGGAGACGGAAGTGCAGAAGAGTAGTTACAGAGAGTAGAGGTTGGAGACTGGTGGGCAGAAGGATCGTTGAAGGGAGCAGAAGTTGGATACTGAGTTGCAGAAGAATCATTGAAGACAGCAGAGGTGGAGACTGGGCTGCAGAAGGATCATTATAGAGAGAAGAGGTGGGAGACTGTGGTGCAGAAGGACTGTTACAGAGAGCAGAGGTTGTAGACTGAGATGCAGAAGGACTGTTACACAGAGCAGACGTTGGAGACTGAGATGCAGAAGGACTGTTACACAGAGCAGACGTTGGAGTCTCGGGTGAAGAATTATGATACAGAAAGCAGAGGTGTGAGACTGGGGTGCAGAAGGACAGTTACAGAGAGCAGAGGTTGCGGACTGGGGTGCAAAAAGACTGTTTAAGAGAGCAGAGTTTGGCGACTGGGGTGCATAAGGCCTGCACAGAGAGCAGAGGTTGAAGATTGGGTTGCAGAAGGACTGTTATAGAGAGCAGAATTTTGAGGCTGGGTTGCAGAAGGATCTTACAGAGAGCAGTGGTTGGTGACTGTGGGGCAGGATGAATATTACAGAGAGCAGTGATTGGCGACTGGGGTGCAGAAGGACTGTTACAGAGAGCAGATGTTGAAGTCTTGGGTGCAGAAGGATTGTTGCAGAGAGCAAAATTTTCAGACTGAGGTGCAGAAGGACTTTTGTAGAGAGCAGATGTTGGAGACTGGGGTGCAGAAGGTTCGTGCAGAGAGCAGAAGTTGGAGACTGCAGTACAGAAGGACTGTTCCAGAGAGCAGAGGTTGGAGACTAGGGTTCACAAGAACTTTTTCAGAGAGAAGGTGTTGGATACTGTTGTTCAGAAGGACTGTTTCAGAGAGCAGAAGTTGTAGAATGGGGTGCAGAAGGACTTTGGAGAGAGCAGAGGTTAGAGACTGAGGTGCAGAAGAATGGAGAAAGAAAGAAGAGGTTGGAAACTGGCGTGCAAAAGGACCTTTACAGAGAGCAGAGTTTGGAGACTGCAGTACAGAAGGACTTTTACAGAGAGCAGAGTTTGGAGACTGGGGAGAAAAAGGAGTGTTGCAGAGTACAGAGGTTGGAGACTGGGGTGCAGCAGGACCGTTTCAGAAAGCAGAGGTTTGATACTGGCGTGGAGAAGGAATATTACAGAGAGCAGAGTTTGGAAACTGGGGTCAGAAGGATCTTTCAGACAGCAGAGGTTGGAGACTGGGGTGCAGAAGGATGGTTGCAGAGAGCAGAGTATGGACACTGGGGTGCAGAAGGACTGTTGCAGAGAGTAGATGTTGGAGACTGAGGTGCAGAAGGTCTGGTTAGAGAGCAGATGTTGGACACTGGGGTGCAGAAGGACTCTTTCATAGAGCAGAGGTTGAAGACTGAGGTGGAGAAAGACTGTTACAGAGAGCAGCGTTTGGAGGCTTGGCTGCAGAAGGACTGTTACACAGAGCACGCATTGTAGACTGGGGTGTAGAAGGAAATTTGCAGACAGCAGAGGTTGGAGACTGGGGTGCATAAGGACTGTTGCGGATAGCAGAGTTTGGATATGAGGTGCAGAAAAACTATTACAGAGAGCAGAGATTGTAGACTGTGGTGCAGAAGGACTTATACCGAAAGCAGAGGATGGAGACTGGGGTTCAGAAGGACAGTTACAGAGAGAAGAGTTTGGAGACTGCGGTACAAAAGGATTGTTACAGAGAGTAGGGGTTGGCGACTGGGTTCCAGAATGAGTGTTGAAAGAACAGAGTTTTGAGAATGAGGTGCAGAAGGACTGTTACAGAGAGCAGAGTTTTTAGACAAGGTTGCAGAAGGATCTTACAGAGAGCAGAGATTGTAGACCAAGGTGCAGCAGGACTGTTACAGAGCGTAGGGGTTGGAGACTGGGGTGCAGAAGGATTGTTATAGAGAACAGACTTTGGAGACTAGGGTGCAAAATGCCTGTTACAGGGGCTGGAGATGTGGCTCAAGCGGTAGCGCGCTCGCCTGGCATGCGTGCAACCCGGGTTCGATCCTCAGCACCACATACCAACAAAGATGTTGTGTCCGCTGAGAACTAAAAAATAAATATTAAAAATTCTCTCTCTGTTACAGAGAGCATATGTGGGAGACAGGCGTACAGGACTGATACAGAGCAAAAGTTTGAGACTCAGGTGCAGAAGGACCGTTGCAGAGAGCAGAGGTTCGAGACTGAGGTGCAGAAGGATTGTTACAGACAGCAGACTTTGGAGACTGGGGTCTAGAATGACTGTAGCAAAGATCAGAGGTTGGAGACTAAGGTGCAGAGGGACAGTTACACAGAGCACAGGTTGGAGACTGGGGTGCAGAAGGACTGATACAGAAAGCAGAGGTTGGAGACTCGGGTGTAAAAGTACCCTTACACAGAGCAGAGGTTGGAGAATGCAGTACAGAAGGACTGTTATAGAGAGCAGAGTTTGGAGACTGGGGTGGAGAAGGACTGTTGCAGAGAGCAAATGTTGGAGATTTGGGTGCAAAAGGAGTTTTGCAGAGAGCAGAGGATGGAGACTGGGATGCAGAAGGACTTTTGAAGAGATCAGAGGTTACAGACTGAGTTGCAGAAGGACTGTTACAGAAGGCAGAGTTTTGAGACTGTGGTGCAAAATGACTGATACAGAAAGCAAAGGTTGGATACTGGGGTGCATAAGGACCCTTACGGAGAATAGCGAATGGAGACTTTGGTACAGAAGGACTGTTACTGAGAGCAGAGGTTGGAGACTCGGGTTCAAAAGAACTGATGTAGAGACCAGAGGTTGGAGACTGAGTTGCTGAAGGATCGTTGGGGCTATCAGAGTATGGAGACTGGGGTGTATAAGGACTGTTGCAGAGAGCAGAGGTTGGAGACTGGGGTGTAGAATAACTGTTGCAGAGAGCAGACATTGGAGACTGGGGAGCAGAAGGACTGTTGCATAGAGCAGAGGTTGGAGACTGAGGTACAGAAGGACTGTTAAAGAGAACAGAGGTTGGTGAATGGGGTTCAGAAAGATTATTGCAGAGAGCAGAGTTTTCAGACTGAGGTACAGAAGAACTGTTGCAGAGAGAATATGTTGGAGACTGGGTTTCAGAAGGACTGTTGCAGCGAGAAGAGGTTTGAGACTAGGGTGCAGAAAAATCGTTGTAGAGAGCAGAGGTTGGAGACTGGGGTGCAGAAGGAAGGTTGCAGAAAGCTCAGTTTGGAGACTGAGGTGAAGAAGGACTGTTAAGAGAGCAGTGGTTGGAGACTG
This sequence comes from Ictidomys tridecemlineatus, assembly GCF_052094955.1. Taxonomy (NCBI): domain Eukaryota; kingdom Metazoa; phylum Chordata; class Mammalia; order Rodentia; family Sciuridae; genus Ictidomys; species Ictidomys tridecemlineatus. Next base: position 170,001 of record NW_027526076.1, on the reverse strand, counting down.
GGGTGCAGAAGGACTGATACAGAAAGCAGAGGTTGGAGAATGGGGTGCAGATGGACTGTTGCAGAGACCAGAGGTTTGAGACTGTGGTGGAGAAGGACTGTTGCAGAGAGCAGATGTTGGAGACTTGGGTGCAGAAAAATCGTTGGTGCGAGCAGATTATGGAGACTGGGGTGTAGAAGGACTGTTTCAGAGAACAGAGGTTGAAGTATGAGGTGCAGAAGGACCATTGCAGAAAGCAGAGGTTGGAGACTGGGTTTCAGAAGGATGCTACAGAGAGCAGAGTTTGGAAACTGAGGAGCAGAAGGACTGTTGCAAATGACAGAGGTTGGAGATAGGGGCGCAGAAGTACTTCTGCAGAGAACAGAGATTGGAGTCTGAGGTGCAGAAGGAGTGTTACAGAGAGCCGAGGTTGGAGACTGGTGTGCACAATGACTGATACATAACACAGTGTTTGGAGACTCGGGTGCAGAAGGACTGTTACAGAGAGCAGAGATTGGACACTGCAGTACAGAAGGACTGTTACAGAGAGCAGAGGTTGAAGACTGGGGTGCAGAGGGATTTTTGCAGAGAGCAGAGGTTGCAGAATGAGGTGAAGAAGGACTGTTACAGAGAGCAGAGTTTGAAAACTGTGGTGCAGAAGGAGTGATACAGAAACCAGAGGTTGGAGGCTGGGGTGTAGAAGGACTGTTGCAGAGAGCTCAGTTTGGAGACTGGGTTGGAGAAGGACTGTTGCAGACAACAGATGTTGGAGACTGTGGTGCAGAAGGAATGTGACAGAGAGCGGAATATAGAGACTGGGGTGCATATGGACTATTGCAAAGAGCAGAGGTTGCAGACTGAGGTGCAGAAGGACTGATACAGAAAGCAGTGTTTTGAGAATGTGGTTCAAAAAAACTGGTACAGAAAGCAGAGGTTGGACAATGTAGTGCAGGAAAACCCTTACAGAGCAGAGGTTGAAGAATGGGGTGCAGAGGAATTTTTGCAGAGAGCAGAGGTTGCAGAGTGAGGTGCAGAAGGACTGTTACAGAGAGCAGAGTGTGAAAACTGTGGTGCAGAAGGAGTGAACAGAAAGCAGAGGTTGGAGACTGGGGTGTAGAAGGACTGTTGCAGAAAGCAGTTGTTGGAGACTGAGGTGCAGAAGGACTGTTTCAGAGAGCAGAGTTTTGAAACAGGGGTGCAGAAGGACTGATACAGAGAGCAGATATTGAGACTGAGGTGCAGAAGGAATGTTACAGAGAGCAGAGGTTGAAGACTGGGGTGCAGAAGGACTGATACCGAAAGCAGAGGTGAGAGACTGGAGTCCAGAAGAACCGTTACAAAGAGTAGAGGTTGGAGACGGCAGTACAGAAGGACTGTTACAGAGAGAAGATGTTGCAGACTGTGGTGCAGAAGGACTGTTGCAGAGAAGAGAATTTGGATACTGGGGTGCAAAAGGACCGTTGCTGAGAGCAAAGGTTAAAGACTAATGTGCAGAAGGATTGTTACAGAGAGTATAGGTTGGAGACTGGGGTGCAGAAGGACTGTTACAGAGAGTAGAGTTTGGAGATTTGGGTGCGGAAGGATCTTTCAGAGAGCTTTGGTTTGGGACTGGGGTACAGAAGGACTTTTGTGCAGAGCAGAGTTTGGAGACTGGGGTGCATAAGGACCGTTGCTGAGAGCAGAGGTTGATGAATGGGGTGCAGAAAGACTGTTACAGAGAGCAGAGTTTGGAGACTGGGTTGTAAAAGTTTCTTTCAGAGAGCAGGGTTTGGAGACTGAGGTGCAGAAGGACTGTTTAAGAGAGCAGAGCAGAGGTTGGAGACTGGGATATAGAAGGACTGTTGAAGAGAGCACATGTTGGAGATTTGGGTGAAAAAGACTGTTGCAGAGAGCAGAGGTTGGAGACTTAGGTGTAGAAGGACTGTTACAGAGTACAGATGTTTGAGACTGGGATGCAGAAGTATCGTTGCAGAGAGCAGAATTTGGAAACTGAGGTGCAGAAAGATCGTTGCAGAGAGCAGAGATTAGAGACTGGGGTGCAGAAGAATCGTTACAAATAGCAGAGTTTTGATATTGGGGTGCAGAAAGACTTTTACAGAGAGCACACGTAGGAGACTGGGGTGCAGAAGGAATGTTGCAGAGAGCAGAGGTTGGAGATTGGGGTGCAGTAGGACTTTTGCAGAAAGCAGAGGTTGGAGACTGAGGTGCAAAAAGACTCTTAAAGAGAGCAGATATTGGAGACTGGGGTGCAGAAGGACTTATAGAGAAAGCAGATGTTGGAGACTGGGGTGCAGAAGGATGGATAAAGAGAGCAGAGGTTTGAGACTCCGGTACAGAAGGACTGGTCTAGAGAGCAGAGGTTGGACACTGGGATGCAGAACGATTGTTGCAGAGAAAATAATTTGGAGACTAAGGTGCAGAAGTACTGTTGCAGAGAGCAGAGGTTGGAGACTGGGGTGCACAAGCATCATTGCAGAGAGTAGCTGTTGGAGACTGGGGTGAAGAATTTCTCTTACAGAGAGCAGTGGTTGGAGACTGGGTTGCTGAAGGCATGTTACAGAGAGCAGAGATTGGAGACTGGGGTGCAGAATGTGTTTTAATGAGCAAAGTATGTGGACTAAGTTTAAAAGGGTCTTACAGAAAGCAGAGGTTAGAGACTGATGTACAGAAGGACTGTTACAGAGAGTAGAGTTTGAAGGCTGGGGTGCAGAAGGATTGTTGCAGAGAGCAGGGTTTTCAGACTGAGGTACAGAAGAACTGTTTCAGAGAGCAGATGTTGGAGACTGGGTGCACAAGGACTGTTACAGCGAGCAGAGTTTGGAGACAGGATGCAGAAGGATTGTTGCATAGAGCAGAGTTTGAAGACTGGGGTGCAGAAGGACAGATGCAGAGAGCAGATGTTGGAAACTGGGGTGAAGAAAGCCTGGTACAGAGAGCAGAGTTTGGAGACTGGGGTGCACGAGGACTGTTACAGAGAGCAAAGTTTGGAGACTGGGTTGCAGAAGGATCTTACAGAGAGCAGAGGTTGGAGACTGAGGTGCAGAAGGATCGTTAAAGAGAACAGAGCTTGGAGACTGAGGTGCAGAAGGATTGATACAGAGAGCAGAGGTTGGAGACTGGGGTGCAGAAGGACTATTGCAGAGAGCAGAGGTTTTAGACTGGCGTGCAGAAGGACTGTTGAAGAGAGTAGAGGTAGGAGATTGTGGTGCAGAAGTAATGTAGCAGAGAGCAGAGTTTGGAGACTACGGTACAGAAGGACAGTTACACAGAACAGTGTTTGGAGATTCGGGTGGAGAAGGACCCTTACAGAGAGCAGTGGTTGGAGACTGCAGTACAGAAGGACTGTTATACAGAACAGAGGTTGGAGACTGGTGTGGAGAAGAACTGTTGCAGAGATTATATGTTGGAGACTGTGGCGCAGAAGGACTGATGCAAAAAACAGAGGTTGGAGACTGGGGTGCAGAAGGATTGTTGCAGAGAGCAGAGGCTGGGGACTTGGTTGCAGAAGGACTGTTGCAGAGAGAAGAGGATAGAGACTGAGGTGCAGAAGTACTGTTACAGAGAGCAGGATTTGATAACTGTGGTGCAGGACTGATACAGAAAGCAGAGGGTGGAGACTGGGGTTCAGTAGGACCATTACAAAGAGCAGAGATTGGAGACTGGGGTACAAAAGTACTTTTACAGGGAGCAGAGATTTGATACTGGGGAGTGGAAGGACTGTTGCAAAACAGAGGTTTAAGACAGGGTTGCAGAAGGACCATTGCAGAGAGCAGAGGTTGAAGACTGAGGTGCAGAAGGATCGTAACAGAGAGTAGAGTTTGGAGACTGGGGTACAGAAGCATATTACAGCGAGCAGAGGTTGGAGACTGTGATGAAGAAGGACTGCTGCAGAGAGCAGAATTTGGAGACTGGGGTGCAGAAGGATTGTTACAGAGAGCAGTGGTTGGATACTGGGGTGCAGAAGTACTTTTGCATAGATCAGAAGTTGGAGATTTGGGTGCAGAAGGAACTGTTGCAGAGAGCAGAGGTTGGAGACTGAGGTGCAGAAGGAGTGTTATAGAGAGCAGAGGATTGAGACAGGGGTGCAGAAGGAATGATATAGAAAGGAGATGTTTAAGACTGGGGTACAGGAGGATTATTACAGAGAGCAGAGTTTGGAGTCTCTAGTAAAAAAGGACTGTTACAGAGAGCAGAGGTTGGAGACTGGGGTGTAGAAGGAATGTTGCAGAGAGTAGATGATAGAGACTGGGTTCCAGAAGGACTGTTGCAGAGAGCAGATGTTGGAGACTAAGCCGCAGAAGGACAGTTACACAGAGCAGAGTTTGGAGACTGTGGTGCAAAAGGACTGATACAGAAAGCAGAGGTTGGAGATTCGGGTGCAAAAGTACCCTTACAGAGAGCAGAGTTTGGAGACTTGGGTGGAGAATGACTGTTGCAGATAGCAGATGTTGGAGCCTGGCGTTCAGAAGGACTGTTGCAGAGATCAGAGGATGGAGACTGGGGTGCAGAAGGACTGTTACAGAGAGCAGAGGTTGCAGACTGAGTTGCAGAGAGACTCTCACAGAGGGCATACTTTGGAGACTGTGGTGCAAAACGACTGATACATAAAGCAGAGGTTTGATACTGGGGTGCATAAGGACCCTTACAGAGAACAGAGTTTGGAGACTGTGATACAGAAGGACTGGTACAGAGAGCAAAGTTTGGAGACAGGGGTGCAGAAGAACTGATGTAGAGAACAGAGGTTGGAGACTGGGGTCAAGAAGGATCGTTGGGTCGAGGAGAGTATGGAGACTAGGGTATAGAAGGACTGTTGCAGAGAGCAGAGTTTGAAGACTGGGGTGGAGAAGGACTGTTGCAGAGAGCAGACGTTGGAGACCAAGATGCAGTGAAATCGTTTGGGCGAGCAAAGTATGGATACTTGGGTGTAGAAGGACTGTTACAGAGAGCAGAGGTTTGAGACTGGGGTACAGAAGAGCTGTTACAGAGAGTAAAGGTTGGACACTGGCCTGAAGATGGACTATTGCAGAGAGCAGAATTTTCAGACTGAGGTACAGAAGAACTGTTGCAGAGAGCAGATGTTGGAAACTTGGGTTCACAAGGACTGTTGCAGCGAGCAGAGTTTTGAGACTGGTGTGCCAGAGGATCTTTGCAGAGAGCAGAGGTTGGAGACTGAGTTGCAGAAGGATCGTTGTGGAGAGCAGAGGTTCGAGACTGGGGTGCAGAAGGATCATTACAGAGAGCAGAGTTTGGAGCCTGGGGTGCAGAAGGAATGTGGCAGAGAGAAGAGGTTGGAGACTTGGGTGCAGAAGGACTGTTGCAGAAAGCAGACTTTGGAGACTGAGATGCAGAAGGACTGATAAAAAAACAGATGTTGGAGACTGGGGTGCAGAAGGACCGTTACAGAGAGCAGAGTTTAAAGACTGGGGTGCAGACGGACTGTTACAGAGAGCAGACGTTAGAGACTGGTTTTCAGAATGATCTTACAGAGAAAAGCGTTTGGAGACTGAGGTGCAGAAGGACTTTTACAGAGAGCGAATGTTCGAGACTGAGGTGCAGAAGGATCGTTACAAAGAGCAGAGTTTGGAGACTGGGGTACAGACGGACTTTTACAGAGGGCACAGGTTTGATACTGGGAAGCAGAAGAAATGTTGCAGAGAGCAGATGTTGGAGACTGGGGTGCAGAAGTACTGCTGCTGAAAGCAGAGTTCGGAGACTAGGGGCATAAGTACTGTTATAGAGAGCAGAGATTGGAGACTCGGATGCAGAAAAATCATTGCAGACAGCAGAGTTTTCAGACTGACGTACAGAAGAACTGTTGCAGAGAGCAGATGTTGTAGTCTGGGTTGCACACGGACTGTTGCAGCGAGCAGAGGTTGGAGACTGCGGTGTAGAAGGATCGTTGAAGAGAGCAGACGTTAGAGACTGGGTTGCAGATGGACTGATACAGAGAGCAGAGTTTGGAGACTGGAGAGCAAAAGGCCTGTGACATAGAGCAGAATTTGGAGCCTGGGGTGATGAAGGACTGTTACAGAGAGCAGAGTTTGGAGACTGGGTTGCAGAAGGATCTTACAGAGAGCAGAGAATGGAGACTGAGGTGCAGAAGCACTGTTACAGAGAGTAGAGGTTGGAGACTGAGGTGCAGAAGTATTGTTACAGAGAGCAGAGGTTAAAGACTGGGGTGCAGAAGGAATGTTGCAGAGAGCAGAGGTTTTAGACTGGAATGTACAAGGACTGTTGCAGAGAGTAGAGGTTGGAGATTCGGGTCCAGAAGGACTGTAGCAGAGAGCAAAGGTTGGAGACTAAGGTGCAGAAGGACAGTTACTCAGAGCAGAGGTCGGAGACTGGGATGCAGAAGGACTGACACAGAAAGCAGAGGTTGGAGACTCGGGTGCAGAAGTACCCTTACGGAGGACAAAGGTTGGAGAATGCAGTACAAAAATACTGTTACAGAGAGCAAAGTTTGCAGACTGAGGTGGAGAATGACTGGTGCAGAGAGAAGATGTTGGAGACTGGGGTGAAAAAGGACTGTTGCAGAGAGCAGATTTTGCAGACTTGGGTGCAGAAGGTTGTTGCAGAAAGCAGAGTTTGGAGACTGAGGTGCAGAAAGACTGTTACAGAGAGCAGATGTTAGAGACTGGGGTGCAGAAGAACTGTTGCAGAGAGAAGAGGTTGGAGACTGAGGTGTAGAAGAACTGTTACAGAGAGCATAGTTTGGAGAGTGAGGTGCAGAAGGACTGTTACAGGAAGCAGAGGTTGGAAATTGGGTTGCAGAAGTACCGTTAAAGAGAGCAGAGTTTGGATACTGTGGTTTAGGACTGTTACTGAGAGCAGAGGTTGGCGACTGGGATGCAAATGGACTCTTACAGAGAGCACAAGTTGGAGACTGAGGTGCAGAAGGATGGATACAGAGAACAGAGGTTGGATACTGGAATTCAGACAGGCTGACACAGAAAGCAGAGTTTTGAGACTGGGGTGTAGAAGAACCGAAACTGGAGAGCAGAGGTTGGACACTGTGGTACAGAAGGACTGTTGCAGAGAGCAGATCTCAGAGACTGGGGAGAAGAAAGACTGTTGCAGAGAGAAGAGGTTGGAGAATGAGGTGCAGAAGGACTGTTACAGATAGCAGAGTTTGGAGACTGGGGTGCAGAAGAAGTGTTACAGATAGCAGAGTTTGGAGACTGGGGTGCAGAGGACTCTTACAGAGAGCAGAGTTTGGAGACTGGGGTGCAGAAGGACTGTTACAGAGAGCAGAGGTTGAGACTGGGGTTCAGATGGATCTTACAGAGAGCAGAGTTTAGAGCCTGGGGTGCAAAATGACTGTTGCAGAGAGCAGAAGTTGGAGACTGAGGTGGAGAAGAATCGTTGCAGAGAGAAGAGGTTGGAGACTGGGGTGCAGAAGGCCTGTTACCAAAGAGCAGAGTTTGGAGACTGGGTGGCAGAAGTTCTGTTAAAGAGAGCAGAGGTTGGAGACTGTTGTGCAGAAGGAATCTTAAAGAGTGCAGAGTTAAAAGACTTGGTGAAGAAGGATGAAACAGAGGGCAGAGATGGGAGACTGAGGTGCAGAATGACTGTTACAGAGAGCAGATGTAGGATACTGGGGTGCAGAAGGGTCGTTGCAGAGAGCAGAGTTTTCCGACTGAGGTGCAGAATGACTGTGGCAGAGAGCAGATGTTGGAGAATGGAGTGCAGAAGGACTGTTGCAGAGAGCAGATGTTGGTAACTAGGGTCCAGAAGAACTGTTGTAGAAAGCAGAGGTTGGAGACTAGGGTGCAGAAGGACTGTTGCAGGGAGCAGAGGTTGGAGACTGAGGTGTGGCAGTCCTGTTACAGAGAGAAGTGTTTGGAGACTCGGGTGCAGAAGGACAGTTTAGGAGAGCAGAGTTTAAATACAGAGGTGCAGAAGGATCTTACAGAGAGCAGAATTTGGATACTGAGTTGCAGAAGGACTGTGCAGAGATTAGAGGTTAGAGGGTGTGATGCAGAAGGACTCTTAGAGAGAGCAGAGTTTTTAGACTGGGGTACAGAAAGACTGATACAGAACCAGAGATTGGAGTCTGGGGTGCAGAAAGTCCATTACAGAGAGCAAAGTTTGGATACTCCAGTACAGGAGGGACTGTTACAGAGAGCAGAGGTTGAAGACTGGGGTGCAGAAGTACTGTAGCAGATAGCAGATGTTGTTAACTAGGGTGCATAAGGACTATTGCAGAGAGCAGAGTTTGGAGACTGGGGTGCAGAATGACTCTTGCGGAGAGCAGAGGTTAAAGACTGGGGTGCAGAAGGACTGTTACACAGAGCAGAGGTTGGAGACAGGGGTGCAGAAGGATATTACAGAGAGCAGAATTTGGAGACTGAGTTGCAGAAGGTCTTTTGCAGAGATCAGAGGTTGGAGAGTGGGGTGTAGTAGGATCATTGCAGAGAGCAAAGGTTTGAAACTGGGGTGCAGAAGGATGGTTGCAGAGATCATAGGATAGAGACTGGGGTGCAGAAGGCCTGCTATAGAGAGCAGAGAGAAGTGGTTGGAGACTGGGTGCAGAAGGCCTGTTACAGAGAGGAGAGGTTGGAGATTGGGGTGCAGAAGGACTGTTACAGAGAGCAGAGTTTGGAGACTGGTTTGCTGAAGGAACTTACAGAGAGCAGATGTTGGAGACTTATGTGCAGAAAGACTGTTACAGAAAGCAGAGGTTGGAAATTGGAGATCAGAATGATCCTTACAGAGAGCAGAGGTTGGAGACTGCGGTATAGAAGGACTGTTACAGAGAGCAGAGGTTGGAGACTGGGGTGAAGAAGGACTGTTACAGAAAGCACATGTTGGAGACTGAGGTGCAGAAAGATAGATAAAAAGAGCAGAGGTTGGAGACTGGGTTCAGAAGGACTGATTCAAAGAAGCAGAAGTTGGAGACTCAGTTGTCGAAGGACCGTTACAGAGAGCAGAGTTTGGAAACTGCAGTACATAAGGTCTGTTACAGAGAGCAGATCTCGGAGACAGGGGAGAAGAAGGACTGTTGCAGAGGACAGAGGTTGGAGACTGGGGTGGAGAAGAATTGTTACAGAGAGCAGAGTTTGGAAACTGGAGTGCAGAAGGATCTTACAGAGAACAGAGTTTGGAGACTGTGGTGCACAAGGACTGTTGCAGAGAGCAGACTTTGGAGACTGGGGTCCAGAAGGTTCGTTGCTGAGAGAAGAGTTTGGAGACTGGGGTGCCGAAGGACGGTTTCAGAGAGCAGATTTTAGAGACTGGGGTGCGGAAGGACTGTTACAGAGAGCAGCGTTTGAAGACTGGGGTGCAGAAGGACTGTTACAGAGAGCAGAGGTTGGAAACTGGGGTTCAGATGGATCTTACAGAGAGCAGAGTTTGGAGACTGGGGTGCAGAAGAACAGTTGCCGAGAGAAGATTTGGAGACTTGGGTGGAGAAGAATCATTGCAGAGATAAGAGGTTGGAGACTGGGATGCAGAAGGCCTATTACAGAGAGCAGAGTTTAAAGACTGTGTTGCAGAATTCCTGTTACAGACAGCAGAGGTTGGAGACTGTTTTGCAGAAGGACTGTTACAGAGTGCAGAGTTTAAAGACTGTGTTGCAGAAGGATCATATAGAGAGCAGAGTTGGGAGACTGAGGTGCAGAAGGACTGTTACAGAGAGCAGAGGTAGGAGACTGGGGTGCAGAAGGTTCGTTGCAGAGAGCAGAGTTTTCAGACTGAGGTGCAGAAGAACTGTTGCAGAGAGCAGATGTTGGAGACTGGGGTGCGGAAGGTCTGTTGCAGAGAGCAGATGTTGGTAACTAGGGTGTAGAAGGACTGTTGTAGAGAGCAGAGTTTGGAGACTGGGATGCAGAAGGACTGTTGCAGAGAGCACAGGTTGGAGACTGAGGTGTGGAAGTCCTGTTACAGAGAGCAGAGTTTGGAGACTCGGGTTTAGAAGAACTGTTACAGAGAGCAGAGTTTGGAAACAGGGGTGCAGAAGGATCTTACAGAGAGCAGAGGTAAGACTGAGGTGCATAAGAACTGTTGCAGAGATAAGAGGTCGGAGACTGGGGTGCAGTAGGATCATTGCAGAGAGCAGTGTTTGGAGACTGGTGTGAAGAAGGCCTGTTACGACGAGGAGAGTTTGGAGACTGGGTTGCTGAAGGATCTTACAGAGAGCAGAGGTTGGAGACTGAGGTGCCGGTGGACTGTTACAAAAACTGGGGTGCAGAAAACATCGTGCAGAGACCAGAAGTGTCAGACTGAGGTGAAGAAGGACTGTTACAGAGAGTAGAGGTTGGAGACTGAGGTGTAGAAGGACTGTTACAGAGAAAAGAGTTTGGAGACTTAGGTGCAGAAGCACTGTTATAGAAAGCAGAGTTTGGAAATTGGAGTGCAGAAGGACAGTTACAGAGACCAGAGTTTGGAGACTTCGGTATAGAAAACCTATTACTGAGAGAAGAGCTTGGAGACTCGGGTGCAGAATGAATGTTACAGAGAGCACAGGTTGGAGTCTGAGGTGCAGAAGGATAGATACAAAGAGCAGAGGTTTTAGACTTGGGTTCAGAAGGACTGATACAGAAAGTAGAGTTTGGAGACTGGGGTGAAGAAGGACAAGTTATGGAGAGCAGAGGTTGGAGACTGCCGTACTGAAAAACTGTTACAGAGAGCAGATGTTAAAGACTGGTTAGCAGAAGGACTGTTGCAGAGGACAGAGGTTGGAGACTAGAGTGCCACAGGACACTTGTAGAAAGCAGAGGTTAAAGACTGGGGTGGAAAGGTATGTTACAGAGACCAGAGTTTGGAAACTGGGGTGCAGAAGGATCTTCCAGAGAGCAGATGTTGGAGACTGAGGTGCAGAAGTACTGTTGCAGAGAGCAGAGATGGAGACTGGGGTTCAGAAGGACTGTTGGGGAGAGCAGAGATATGAGAATGGAGTGCATAAGGACTGTTGCAGAGAGCAGAGGTTGGAGAATTTGGTGCAAAAGGACTCTTAGAGAGAGCAGAAGTTGGAGACTGGGTGAAGAAGGACTGATACAGAAAGAAGAGATTGGAGTCTGCGGTGCAGAAAGACAGTTACAAAGAGCAAATGTTGGAGACTGCAGTAAAGAAGGACAGTTGCAGAGAGCAGAGTTTGGAGACTGGGGTGCAGAAGGGCTGTTGCAGAGAGCAGACGTTAGAGACTGGGTTTCAGAAGGAACTTACAGAGAAAAGAGTTTGGAGACTGAGGTGCAGAAGGACTTTTACAGAGATTGGAGTCTGGTTTGCAGAAACACCGTTACAGAGAGCAGAGGTTGGAGACTACAGTATAGAAGGACTGTTGCAGAGAGCAGAGTTTGGAGACTGGGGTGCAGAAGGACTGTTGCAGAGAGCAGAGATTGGAGACAGAGTTGCAGAAGTCCTTTTACATAGAGCAGAAGTTGGAGAATGTGTTGCAGAAAGATCATTGCAAGGAGAATGGCTTGGAGACAGGGGTGCAGAATGATCTTTCAGAGAGCAGAAGTTGAAGACTGAGGTGCAGAAGGACTGTTTAAGAGATGAGAGGTTGGAGACTGGGGTGCAGTAGGATCATTGCAGAGAGCAGAGGTTGGAGACAGGGGTGCAGAATGATCCTTGAATAGAGCAGAGTTTGGAGACTGGCGTGCAGAAAGCCTGTTACAGAGAGGAGAGTTTGGAGACTGGGGTGCAGAAGGACTGTTATAGAGAGCAGTGTTTGGAGACTGGGGTGCAGAAGAACTGTTACAGAGAGCAGAGGTTGGAGACTGGGGTGCAGAGAGGAGAGGTGTCAGACTGAGGTGGAGAAAGACTGTTACAGAGAGCAGAGGTTGGAGACTGAGGTGCAGAAGTACTGTTACAGAGAGCAGAGTTTGGAAATTGGGGTGCAGAATGAGCGTTACAAAGACCAGAGATTGGAGACTGCGGTATAAAAAAACTGTTACAGAGAGCAGAGGTTGGAGACTGGGGTGCAGAATGATCGTTGCAGTGAACAGAGTTTTCAGACTGAGGTGCAGAAGGACTTTTGCAGAGAGCAGATATTGGAGCCTGGGGTGCAGAAAGACTGTTGCAGAGAGCAGAGGTTGGAGACTGGGGTGCAGAAGGATCGTTGTAGTGAGCAGAGGTTTGAGACTGCCTTTCAGTAGGACTTTTACAGAGAACAGATGTTGGAGACTGAGGTTCAGAAGACTGTTACAGAGAGTAGAGATTAGAGACTGAGGTGTAGAAGGACCGTTGTAGAGAGCAGAGTTTGGAATCTGAGGTGCAGAAGGATTGTTAAGAAGAGCAGAGGTTGGAGACTGGGGTGCAGAGGTCTGTTGCAGATAGCAGAGTTTGGAGACTCGGGTGTAGAATGACTGTTGCAGAAAGGAGAGGTTTGAGACTTGGGTGCAGAAGGACTGTTGCAGAGAGCAGAAGTTGGAGACTGAGTTCCAGAAGGACTGTTACAGAGAGATGAGTTTGGAGACTGGGGTGCAGAAAGACTGATACAGAAAGCAGAGGTTGAAGACTGGGGAGCAGAAGGACTGTTACTGAAAGCAGATTTTGGAGACTGCACTACAGGAGGACTGTTACAGAGAGCAGAGTTTGGAGACTGGTGTGGAGAAGGACTGTTTCAGATTGCAGACCCTGGCGACTGGGGTGCAGAACAACTGTTGCAGAGAGCATAGTTTGAAGATTGGGGTGCAGAAGAACTGTCGCAGAGAGCAGAGGTTGGAGACCAAGGTGCAGAAGGAATGTTACAGAGAGCAGAGTTGGAAACTGTGGTGCAGAAGGAATGATACAGAAAGGAGAGGTTGGAGACTGGGGTGCAGAAGGACCGTTAGAGAGATCAGAGGTTGGGGACTGCGGTACAGAAGGACTGTTACAGAGAGCAGAGTTTGGAGACTGGGGAGCAGAAGGACTGTTACAGAGAGCAGAGGTTGGAGACTGGGGAGCAGAAGGTCTGTTAGAGAGAGCAGATGTTGGATTCTGGGGAGCAGAAGGAATGTTACAGAGAGCAGATTTGGAAAATGGGGTGCGAAACGATCTTACAGAGAGCAGAGGTTGAAGGCTGGGGTGCAGAATCATTGTTACAGAGAGGAGATTTTTGAGACTGAGGTGCCGAAGGACTGTTACAGAAAGAAGAGATGGGAGACTGAGGTGCACAAGGATCGTTGCAGAGAGAAGAGATATCAGACTGAGGTTCAGGAGGATTGTTGTAGAGAGCAGATGTTGGAGACTGGGGTGCAGAAAGACTTTTGCAGAGAGCAGAGTTTGGAGACTGTGGTGCAAAAGGATCATTGCAGAGAGCAGAGGTTGGAGACTGGGGTGCAGAAGGATTGTTACAGAGAGCAGAGGTTGGAGACTGGGGTGCAGAAAAACGCTTACAGAGAGCACTGGTTGGAGACTGCGGGACAGAATGACTGTTACAGAGAGCAGAGTTTGGATACTGCGGAGCAGAAGGACTGTTACAGTGAACAGAGTTTGGAGACTTGGGAGCAGAAGAAATATTACAGAGAGCAGAGTTTGGAAACTGAAGTTCAGAAGGATCTTACAGAGAGCAGAGTTTGGAGACTGAGGTGCAGAAGGACTGTTGCAGGTAGCAGATGTTGGAGACTGGGGTGCAGAAGGACCATTACAGAAAGCAGAGGTTGGAGACTGCGGAGCAGAAGGACTGTTACAGAGAGTAGACTTTGGAGACTGGGGAGCAGAAAGAATTTTAAAGAGAGCAGAGTTTGGAAACTGGGGTGCAGAAGGGTCTTACAGAGAGCAGAGGTTGGAGAGTGAGGTGCAGAAAGACTGTTACAGAAAGCAGAATTTGGAGACTAGGGTGCACAAAAATCGTTGCAGAGAAAAGAGTTGTCAGACTGAGGTGCAGAAGGACTGTTGCAGGGAGCAGATGTTGGAGACTGGGGTGCAGAAGGACTTTTGCAGAGAGCAGAGGTTAGAGACTGGTGTGCAAAAGGATTGTTGTAGAGAGCAGAGTTTGGAGACTGGGGTGCAGAAGGATTGTTACAGAGAGCAGAGGTTGAAGACTGTGGTGCAGAAGGACCATTGCAGATATCAGAGTTTGTTAACTGAGGTGAGGAATGATTGTTACAGAGAACAAAAGCTGGAGCCTGGCGTGCAAAAGGACTGTGGAAGAGAGCAGATTTTGGAGACTGGGGTGCAGAAGCACTGTTACAGAGAGCAGAGTTTAGAGACAGGGTAGCAGAAGGATTTTACACAGAGCAGAGGTTCGAGACTGAGGTGCAATGGGACTATTACAGAGAGCAGAGTTTGAAGACTGGGGTGTAGAAGGATGGTTGATGAGAGAAGAGATTGGAGACTGGGGTAAAAGGCCTGCTCCAGACAGAAGAGGTTAAAGACTGGGGTGCAGAAGGCCTTTTACAGAGAGCATTGCTTGGAGAATGCGGTGCAGAAGTACAGTTACAGAGAGTAGAGTTTAAGAACTGGGTTGCATAAGGATTCTACATAGAGCAGAGGTTGGAGACTGAGGTAGAGAAGGACTGTTGTAGAGAGCAGAGGTTGGAGACTGGGGTGTAGAAGGACTGTTGCAGACAGTAGAGTTTGGAGACTGGCATAAGAAGGACTGTGGCTAAGAGAAGAATTTGGAGACTGGGGTGGAGAAGAATTGTGGAAGAGAGTAGAGATTGGAGACTGAGGTGCAGAAGAACTATTACAGAGAGCAGAGGATGCAGACTGGGGTGCAGAAGAACTGATACAGAAAGCAGAGGTTGGTGACTAGGGTGCAGAAAGAGTGTTGCAGAGAGTAGATGTTGGAGACTGGGGTGCAGAAGGACTGTGGCAGAGAGAAGAGATTGGATACTTGGGTGCAGAACGCCTGTTACAGAGAGCAGAATTTGGAGACTGGGGTGCAGAAGGACTCTTACAGTGAGCAGAGTTTGCAGACTGGGTTTCAGAAGGGTCTTACACAATGCAGACTTTGGAGGCTGAGGTACAAAAGGACTGTTACAGAGAGCAGAGGTTGGAAGCTGGGGTTAAGAAAGATTCTTGCAGAGGGCAAAGTTTTCAGACTGAGGTACAGTAGAACTGTTGCAGAGAGACATATTGGAGACTGAGTGCACAAGGAATGTTGCAGCGAGCAGAGTTTGGAGACAGGGTGCAGAAGAAATTTTGCAGAGAGCAGAGGTTGGAGACTGGGTTGCAGAAGAACTTTTGCGGAGAGCAGATGTTGGAGATTGGGGTGGGGAGTGACTGTTGCTCAGAGCAGAATTTAAACACTGAGTTGCAGAAGGACTTTTACAAAGAGCAGTGGTTAGAGACTTGAGTGCAGAAGTACTGATACAGAAAGCAGAGATTGGAGACTGGGGTGCAGAAAAACTGTTGTAGAGAGCAGATGTTGGAGACTGGGGTGCAGAAGAACTGTTGCAGAGAGTAGAGGTTGGAGACTTGGGTCCAGAAGGACTCTTATGGAGAGTACAGGTTGGAGATTGGGGTGCAGAAGAACTGTTGCAGTAAGCAGAGGTTGAAGACTGGGGTGGAGGAAGACTTTTTCAGGGAGTAGCTTTTTGAGACTGGATGCCAAAGGACTGTTGCAGAGAGCAAAGGTTGGTGACTGAAGTGCAGAACGACTGTTACAGAGAGCAGAGGTTGGAGACTGGGGTGCAGAAAGACTCATACAGAAAGCAGAGGTTGGAGACTGTGGTGAAGAAAAACTGTTGCAAAGAGCAGAGGTTGGAGACTAGGGTAGAGAAAGACTCTTGTCGAGAGCAGGTGTTGTAGACTGGGGTGCAGTAGGACTATTGCAGAGAGCAGAGGTTGCAGACTGAGGTGCAGAATGACTGTTACAGAGAGCAGAGTTTGGAGACTGTGATTCAGAAGGACTGATACAGAAAGAAGAGGCTGTAAACTGGGGTGCAGAAGGACCATTAAAGGAAACAGAGGTTGGAGACTGCGGAACAGAAGGACTGTTATAGAGAGCAGAGGTTGGAGACTGGGGTGCAGAAGAAGTGTTGTAGAGAAAAGAGGTTGGAGACTGGGGTGCAGAAGGACCATTGCAGAGAGTAGAGGTTGGACACTGAGGTGCAGAAGGACTGTTGCACAGAGCAGAGGTTGGAGATTGGGGTGCAGCAGGACTGTTGCAGAGAGTAGAGGTTGGAGTCTGCGGTTCAGAAGGACTGTTACAAATAGCAGTGGATGGAGACTGAGGTGCAGAAAGATTGTGATGGAGAGCGGAGTTTGCACACTGATGTTCAGAAGGAGTGTTACAGAGAGCAGAGCATGGAGACTTGTGTGTAGAAGGATAATTGGAAAGAACAGAGGTTTAAGATTGAGGTGCAGAAGGATCTTTGCAGAGAGCAGAGGTTTTCCACTGGGGTTCAAAGGACAGATACAGAGAGCACAGGTTGGAGACTGGGGTGAAGAAGAAATGTTGCAGAGAGCAGATGTTGTAGACTGGGGTGAAGAAGGACTGTTTCAGAGAGCACAGATTGGAGACTGGGATGCAGCAGGACTGTTGCAGATAGCAAAGGTTGGAGGCTGAGGTGTAGCAGGACTGTTGCAGTATCAGAGGTTGGAGACTGAGGGGTAGAAGAACTGTTACAGAGAGCATAGGTTGGAGACTGTGGTGCAGAAGGACTGATACAAAAAGCAGAGTTTGCAGACTGGGATGCAGAAGGATCTTACATAAAGCGGAGGTTTGAAACTGAGGTGCAGAAGGACTGTTACAGCAGAGGTTAGAGACTTGGGTGCAGAAGGATGCTTACAGAGAGCAGAGTTTGGAGACTGCAGTATAGAAGGGCTGTTAAAGAGGCCACCATTTTGACTGGGGTAAAGGACTGTTGTATATAGAAGATGTTGGAGACTGTGGTGAAGAAGGACTGTTGCAGAGAGCAGAGGTTGAAGAATGGGGTAAAGAAGGACTGTTGCAGAGAGCAGATGTTTCACATTGAGGTGCAAAAGGACTGTTGAGAAGAGCAGATGTTGTAGACTGGGTTGGACAAAGACTGTTTCAGAGATCAAAGGTTGGAGACTGGGGTGCAGAAGTATAGTTGCTGAGAGCAGAATTTGGAGAATGGGGTGCAGATTGATCATTGCAGAGAGTAGAGTTTGGAGACATAGGTGCAGAAGGACTGTTTCAGACAGCAAAGGTTGTTGACTGAGGTGCAGAAGGATTGTTACAGAGAGGAGAGCTTGGAGACTGGTGTGCAAAAGGACTGATAAAGAAAGCAGAGATTGGAGACTGGGGTGCAGAAGGACCGTTACAGAGAGCATAGGTTGGAGACTTCAGTACAGAAGGACTGTTACACACAGCAGAGGTTGGAGACTGGGGTACAGAAGACTGTTGCAGAGAGTAGGTTAGGAGACTATGGTTCAGAAGGACTGTTGAAGAGAGCAGAGGTTGGAGAATGGGGTGCAGAAGAACTGTAACAGAGAGTAGAGGTTGGAGACTGTGGTGCAGAAGGACAGGTACAAAGTGCAGAATTTGAAGACTGGGTTGCAGAAGGATCTTACAGAGAGCAGAGTTGGGAGACTGAGGTGCAGAAGGACTGTTGCAGAGAGCAAATGTTGGTAACTAGTGTGCAGAAGGACTGTTGTAGAGAGCAGAGGTTTTAGACTAGGGTGAAAAAGGACTGTTGCAGAGGGCAGAGGTTTGAGACTGAGGTGCGGAAGTCCTATTACAGAGAGCAGAGGTTGGAGACTCGGGTGCAGAAGGACTGTTATAGAGAGTAGTGGTTGGATACTGGGATGCAGAAGCATCATACAGAGAACAGAATTTGGAGACTGAGGTGCAGATGGACTGTTGCAGAGATCAGAGGTTGGAGATTGGGGTACAGAAGGATCGTTGCAGAGAGCACATTATAGAGACTGGGGTGCAGAAGGCCTGCTACAGAGAGCAGAGTTGGGAGACTGGCGTCCAGAAGGCCTGTTACAGAGAGGAGAGGTTGGAGACTGGGGTGCAGAACGACTGTTATAGAGAGCAGAGTTTGGAGACTGGGTTGCTGAACGATCTTACGAAGAGAAGAGGTTGGAGACTGAGGTGCAGGTGGACTGTTACAGAGACCAGTGGTTGGAGACTGAGGAGCAGAAGGACCATGCAGAGAGGAGAGGTGTCAGACTAAGGTGCAGAAGGACTGTTACAGAGAGCAGAGGTTGGAGACTGAGGTGTAGAAGTACTGTTAGAAAGAGCAGAGTTTGGAGACTGAGGTGCAGAAGGACTGATACAGAAAGCCGAGGTTGGAAGTTGGGGTGCAGATGGACCATTACAAAGACCAGAGTTTGGAGACTACGGTATAGAAAAACTGTTACAGAGAGCAGAGGTTGGAGTCTGGGGTGAAGAAGGTATGTTACAGAGAGCACAGGTTGGAGACTGAGGTGCAGAAGGACTGATACAGAGAGCAGAGTTTTGAGACTAGTGTTCAGAAGGACTGTTATAGAGAACAGTGTTTTGAGACTGGGGTTCAGAATGATCGTGCAGAGAGCAGAGGTGTCAGACTGAGGTGCAGAAGGACTGTTACAGAGAGAAGAGGTTGGAGACTGAAGTTTAGAAGGACTGTTACAGAGAGCAGAGTTTGGAGACTGAGGTGCAGAAGGACTGTTACAGAAAGAAGTGGTTGGAAATTGGCGAGCAGAAGGACCCTAACAGAGACAAGAGTTTGGAGACTGAGGTATAGAAAAAACTGTAACAGAGAGCAGAGGTTGAAGACTGAGGTGCAGAATAATAGATAAAGATAGCAGAGGTTTGAGACTAGGTTTTAGACGGATCCCACAGAGAGCGAAGGTTGGAGAGTGAAGTGCAGAAGGACTGTTAGAGAGAGTAGAGTTTGGAGACTTAGGTGCAGCAGGACTGTTTCAGAGAGCAGAGGTTGGAGACTAGGGTGCAGAAAGATCGTTGCAGAGAACAGAGTTTTCAGACTGAGGTGCAGAAGGACTATTGCAGAGAGCACATGTTGGAGACTGGGTTGCAGAAGGACGGTTGCAGAGAGCAGAGGTTGGAGACTGGGGTGCAGAACGATTGTTGTAGAGAGCAGAGGTTGGAGACTGTGGTGTAGAAGAATTGTTATAGAGAAAAGAGTTCGGAGAGTGGTGTGTAGAAGGCCTGTTATGGAGAGCAGAGTGAGTAGAAGAGGTGCAGAAGTAATTTTACAGAGAGTAGAGTTTGGAGAATGAGGTACAGAAGGATAGTTATAGAGAGCGGAGGTTGGAGACTGTGTTACACAGGACTGCTGCAGAGAGCAGAGGCTGGACATGGGGTGTAGAAGAACTGTTGCGGAGAGCACAGGTTTGAGATTTGTGTGCAGAAGCGCTGTTGCAGAGAGTAAAGGTTGGAGACTGCCTTTCAGTAGGACTGTTACAGAGGCAGAGTTTGGAGACTTTGGTGCGGAAGGACTGTTGCGGAGAGCAGATGTTGGAGAATGGGTTGAAGAAGGACTGTTGCAGAGAGCAGTTTGTAGACTGAGGTGCAGAAGGACTGATACAGAAAGCAGAGTGTGGAGACTCCGGTGTAGAGGGACTGATGCAGACAGCAGAGGTTGGAGAATGGAGTGCAAAAGGCCTGTTACACAGAGCAGAGGTTGGAGACTGGGGTGCAGATGGACTGTTCCAAACAGCAGAGTTTGGAGACAGGGTTGCAGAAGGATGTTACAGAGAGAAGATTTTGGAAACTCTGGTACAGCAGGACTGTTATAGAAAGAAGAGGTTGGAGACTGGTGTGCAGAATGATCATTGCAGAGAACAGAGTTTTCCGACTGAGGTGCAGAAGGACTGTTGCAGACAGCAGATATTGGAGACTGGGGTGCAGAAGGACTGTTGCAGAGAGCAGAGGTTGGAGATTGGCGTGCAGAAGGATCCTTGTAGTGAGCAGAGTTTTGAGACCGGCGTGCAGAAGGACTGTTACAGAGAATAGAGATTGGAGAAGGTGTGCAGAAGCACTGTTCCAAAGGGCAGAGTTTACAGACTGGTTTGCAGAAGGATCTTACAGAGAGAATATGTTGGAGACTGAAGTGCAGAAGAACTGTTACAGAGAGAAGAGTTTAGAGACTGAGGATTACAAGGACCATTGTAGAGAGCAGTGTTTAAAGACTGAGGTGCAGAAGGATTGTAAAAGAGAGCAGAGTTTTGAGACTGGGGTGCAGAAGGACTGTTGCAGATAGCAGAGTTTGGCGACTGGGGTGCAGAAGGACTGTTGCAGATAGCAGAGTTTGGAGAATGGGGTGTAGAATTACTGTTGCAGAAAGCAGAGGTTTGAGACTTGGGTGCAGAGGGCTGTTAAAGAGAGCAGAGTTTGGAGACTGAGGTGTAGAAGGACTGTTACAGAGAGATGAGGTTGGAGACTGGGGTGCAGAAGGACTGATACAGAAAGCAGAGGTTGAAAACTGGGGAGCAGAAGGAGCGTTACAGAGAGCAGATTTTGGAGACTGCACTACAGGAGGACTGCTACATAGAGCAGAGGTTGGAGACTGGTTTGCAGAAGGACTGTTTCAGAGTGCAGACCTTAAAGTCTGGGGTGCAGTAGAACTGTTGCAGAGAGCATAAGTTGGAGACTGGGGTGCAGAAGAACTGTAGCAGAGAGCAGAGGTTGGAGACAGAGGTGCAGAAGGAATGTTCCAGAGAGGTCAGGTTGGAGACTGGGGTGCAGAAGAAATGTTGCAGAAAGGAGAGGTTGGAGACTGGGGTGCATAAGGCCTGTTACAGAGAGCAGAGTTTGGAGACTGGTGTGCAGAAGGATTGTTACAGATAGCACAATTTCGAGACTGGGTTGCACAAAGATCTTACAGAGAGCATTTGGGAGACTGAGGATCAGAAGGACTATTACAGAAAGCAAAGGTTGGAAACTGGGGTGCAGAAAGATTGTTGCAGAGAGCAGAGTTTTCAGACTGAGGTGCAGAAGGTCTGTTGCAGTGAGCAGATGTTGGATCCTGGGGTGCAGAAGGACTGGAACAGACAGCAAAGTTTGGAGACCGGGGTAGAGAAGGATCGTTGCAGAGAGAAAAGGTTGGAGACTGGGGTGCAGAAGGCCTGTTACAGAGAGCAGAGGTTGAAGAGGGGGTGCAGAATGCCTGTTACAGAGAGCAGAGTTTTGAGACTGGGGTGCAGAAGGACCATTGCAGAGATCAGAGTTTGGTAACTGAGGTGAAGAAAGATTGTTACAGAGAACAGAATTTGGAGCCTTGGGTGCAGAAGGACTGTTGCATAGAGCAGAGTTTGGAGACTGGGGTTTACAAGAAGTGTTGCAGAGAGCAGAGGTTGGAGACTGGGGTGCAGGAGGATCTTACAGAGAGCAGAGTTTTGAGACTGAGGTGCAACGGGAGTATAACAGAGAGCAGAGTTTGAAGACTGGGGTGCAGAAGGATCGTTGCAGATAACAGAGTTTCAGACTGAGTTGCAGTAGGACTCTTGCAGAGAGCAGAGGTTGGAGACAGGGATGCAAAAGGACTCTTGCATAGAGCAGATGTTGGATACTGGGGTGAGGATGGATCATTGCAAAGAGCAGAAGTTGGAGACTGGGGTGCAGAAGAACTGTTGCAGAGAGCAGATGTTGGAGACTGGTGTGCAGAAGGATCTTTGCAGACAGCAGAAGTTTGAGACTGGGGTGCAAAAGTAGTGTTACAGAGAGTAGAGTTTCGAGAATGAGGTGCAGACAGATTGATGCAGAGAGCTGAGTTTGGAGACTGAGGTGCAAAAGGACTGTTGCAGAGAGCAGAAGTTGGAGACTGAGGTGCAAAAGGTCTGTTACAGAGAGTAGAGGTGGGAGATTTGGGTGCAAAAGGCCTGTTACAGATAGCAGATGTTGGAGACTGGGGTGCAGAAGGATCATTGTAGAGAGCAAAATTTTGAGACTGGGGTGAAGAAGGATTGTTATAAAGAACAGAGGTTGGAGACCTGGGTGCAGAAGGCCTGTTTTGGACAGCAGAGTTTTGACAGTGGGTTCAGAAGTACATTTACAGAGAGTAGTTTTTGGAGACTGTGGTGCAAAAGGACTGTTTCAGAGAGCAGAGGTTTAAGACTGAGGTGCGGAAAAATTGTTACAGAGAGGAGATGTTGGAGACTGGGTTGCAGAGGGACTGTTGCAGAGAGCACAGGCTGGACACTGGGGTGTATAAGGACTGTAGCCGAGAGCACAGGTTCACATTGGGGTGCAGAAGGACTGTTGCAGAGAGCAGAGGTTGGAGACTGGGTAACATTAAGACTGTTTCAGAGGCAGAGGTAGGAGATTTGGTGCAGAAGGACTGTTGCAGAAAACAGAGTTTGTAGACTGAGGTGCAGAAAGACTCTTACAGAGAGCAGATGTTGGAAATTGTGGTGATACAGTAAGCAGAGTTTGGAGACTTGGGTTCGGACGGACTTATGCAGAGAGCAGACTTTGTAGACTGAGGTGAAGAAGCACTATTACAGAGAGCAGAGGTTGGAGAATGGGGTGCAAAAGGCCTGTTACAGAGAGGAGAGGTTGGAGACTGGGGTGTAGAAGGACTGTTACAGAGAAAAGAGGGTGGAGACCGAGGTGCAGAAAAACCGTTGGAGAGAGAAGAGGTTGGAGACTGAGGTGCAGAAAAATTGTTACAGAGAGCAGAGGTTGGAGACTGGGGTCCAGAAGGACTGTTGCAGAGAGCAGAGATTGGAAACTGGGGTGCAGAAGGCCTGTTACAGAGAGCAGAGTTTGGAGACTGGGGTGCAGAAGGAATTTTACAGATAGCACAATTTCGAGACTGGGTTGCACAAAGATCTTACAAAGAGCATTTTGGAGACTGAGGTTCAGAAAGACTATTAAAAAAGCAAAGGTTGGAAACTGGGGTGCAGAAAAATTGTTACAGAGAGCAGAGTTTTCAGAGTGAGGTTCAGAAGGTAGGTCTGTTTCAGAGAGCAGATGTTGGATCCTGGGGTGCAGAAGGACTGGAACAGAGAGCAGAGTTTGGAGACCGGGGTGCAGAAGGATTGTTGCAGAGAGCACAGGTTGGAGACTGGGGTGCAGAAGGCCTGTTACAGAGAGCAGAGGTTGAAGACTGGGGTGCAGAAGGCCTGTTACAGAGAGCAGAGTTTGGAGACTGGGGTACAGAAGGACTGTTACAGAGAGCAGCATTTGGAGAATGCGTGGCAGAAGGATCTTACAGAGAACAGAGGTTGGAGACGGAGGTGCCGAAGTACTGTAGCAGATAGAAGAGTTTGGAGACTGGGGTGCAGAAGAACCGTTGCAGAGAGCAGAGGTTGGTGACTGAGGTTCAGAAAGATTGTTATAGAGAGACTTGGGTACAGAAGGCCTGTTACAGAGAGCAGAGTTTTGAGACTGAGGTGCAGAAGGACTGTTAAAGAAAGCACAATTTCGTAACTGGGTTGCAAAAGGATCTTACAGAGAGCATTTTGTAGACTGAGGTTCAGAAGGCCTGTTACAGAGAGCAAAGTTTGGAAACAAGGGTGCAGAAGGATTTTTGCAGAGAGCCGTGTTTTCAGACTGAGGTGCAGAAGGACTGTTTCAGAGAGCAGATGTTGGATCCTGGGGTACAGAAGGACTGTTACAGAGAGTAGAGTTTGGAGGCTGGGGTGAAGAAGGATCATTGCAGAGAGCACAGGTAGAGATTGGGGTGCAGAAGGCCTGTTACAGAGAGCAGAGGTTGAAGACTGGGGTGCAGAAGACTGTTACAGAGAGCAGCGTTTGGAGAATGGGTTGCAGAAGGATCTCACAGAGAGCTGAGGTTGGAGACTGAGGTGCAGAAGGACTTTTACAGAGAGTAGAGGGTGGAGACTGGTTTGCAGAAAGAGTGCTACAGAGAGCAGAGTTTGGAGAATGGGGTGCAGAAGAACTGTTACTGAGAGCAGAGGTTGGAGACAGGGGTTCAGAAGGACTGTTTCAGAGAGCAGAGTTTGGAGACTGAGGTTCAGAAGGACTGTTACAGAGAGCAGATTTTGGAAACTGGGATGTAGAAGGACTGTTGCAGAGAGCAGATGTTGGAGCCTTGGTAGAAGAAGTATCGTTGCAGAAAGCAGAAGTTGGAGACTGGGGTGCAGAAGGACTATTAAAGAGAGCAGAGGTTGGAGACTGAGGTGCAGAAAGATCATTTCTGAGTGCAGAGGTTTTAGACTGGGGTGCATGTCGGAGACCAGCTCCAACAGGGGGTCTCAGGAGACGAACGGATGGTGAGGAGTCGGCGAAAGAGGGGGTGGAGAAACAACACAGACACCAAAGTGAAGGTGTTGATCCCCATCTTTACTTGTGAAGTTGATCATATATACTTTTAATTTTGGCAGGCTTACAGTACTTTGTGGTTACAAAACAGGAATCATTATTCAAACAAATCAAAATATTACGTAGCTACAATTAGAATAGAAGAATGTATCTTGGCTTATGCATAAGCAAGCATTTGTACTTTCAGTTCGCGTTTTGCTTTGAGCAGTTTCTGCTTAGTTAACTTTTAATAATAGTTACAAATGTCCCAAACTATTGGCCTATACCTTGACTATTCTTTCTTGACTTACTGACTGGAACCGGTGCCATGGTTACGGCAAGGGGTTGACTTGTTATTACTTTTAATCAAACAAAAGTAAGAGCACAAACCATTGTGCACAGGAACAAGAACAAGTTGCCCAGTACTAAGCACTAATCTATCTTCTTAACATTAATTTTTCTTCTCTAGATTTTAATTTAATTTCTCAAAAACTTCCTTGACAGGAATACAGGGAGTTTTTCTTTAGACATTAACAATTTACACTCCACAGCTGAATCATTGCATTTAGAGCAAACAGATCTATGCTTTAGAAGTAGTTACATTAATTGGGAAAGTCATGATTTTTCCTTTATACTTAATGGTCATATGAGAAATCAAAACTATACTTATTAAAGGAATACAAAAACAAATCAGCCCATTCCCAGAAACATACTGCGATCCTCCAGAGGATGGACGCCTTGCGCCATCCACCTCAGTAGGGCCTTGCCATTGCCTGAGTCAGGGGAGGGGCGCAGCAGGTGCAGAAGGACTGTTACAGATTGCAGAACTTGCAGACTGGGGTGTAGAAGGACTTTTACAGAGAGAAGAGGTTGGAGACTGGGGTGCAAAAGGATTCTTACAGAGAGCAGAAAATGGAGACTGGGGTGCAGAAGGATCCTTGCAGAGAGCAGAGATTGGAGAATGAAGTGCAGGAGGATCGCTACAGAGAGCAGAGGTTGGAGACTGGGTTGCAGCAGGACAGTTACAGAGAGCACAGTTTTGAGACTTGGGTGCAGAAGAAATATTGCAGAGAGCAGAGGTTGGAGACTGGGTTGTAGATGTACTGTAGCAGAGAGCAGAGGTTGTAGACTGGGGTGCAGAAGGACTGTTGCAGAAAGCGGTTGTTGGAAACTGGGATGCAGAAATATCATTGCAGAGAGCAGAGGTTGGAGACTGCGGTTTAGAAGGACTGTTGCAGAGAGCAGAGGTTGAAGACTGAGGTGCAGAAGAATCGTTGCAGAGAGAAGAGGTTGGAGACTGGCGAGCAGAAGGCCTGTTACAGAGAGCAGAGTCTGGAGACTGGGGTGCAGAAGACCTGTTACCAAGAGCAGAGGTTGGAGACTGGGGTGCAGAAGAATTGTTACAGATAGCACAGTTTGGAGACTAGGGTGAAGAAGGATTGTTGCATCAGCATAGGTTTCAGACTGAGGCTTAGAAGGACTGTTACAGAGAGCAGAGGTTGGAATCCGAGGTGCAGAAGGACTGTTACAGAAAGCAGAGGTTGGTTAAGGGCTGGGGTTGTGGCTCTGTGGTAGAGCGCTTGCCTAGCATGTGTGAGGCATTGGGTTCAATCCTCAGCCCCACATATAAATAAGTAAAATATAAAGGTATAAAAATAGAACATAAAAAAAAGAAAGCAGAGGTTGGCAATTGGGACGCAGAAGGACCGTTATAGAGAGCAGAGTTTGGAGACTTTGGTGCAGAAGGATTGTTGTAGAGAGCAGATATTGGAGACTATGGTGCAGAAGGACCATAACAGAGAGCAAAGTTTGGAGATTGAGGTGCAGAAGGACTTTTACAGAGAGCAGACGTTGGATACTGTGGTGCAGAAGGACTGTTACAGAGAGGAGAGGTTGAAGAAAGGGATGCAAAAGGATCTTACAGAGAGCAGAGTCTGGAGACTGGGGTGTAGAAGGACTGTTGCAGAGAGCAGAGATTGGAGACTGAGGTACAGAAGGATCGTTGCAGAAAAAAGATGTTGAAGACTGGGGTGCAGAAAGACTGTTACAGAGAGAAGAGATTCGAGATTGGGGTGCAGAAGAACTGTTACCAAGAGCAGAGGTAGGAGACTGGGGTGCAGTACGCCTGTTACAGAGTGCAGAGGTTAGAGACTGAGGTGCAGAAGGACTGTTACAGAGAGCAGGGGTGGGAGACTGAGGTGCAGAATGATTGGTACAGAGAGAAGAGGTTGGAGACTAGGTGTAGAAGGACTAATACAGAGTGCAGAGGTTGGAAACTGTGGTGCAGAAGTATAATTTCAGAGAGCAGAGGGTGGAAACTGAGGTGCAGAAGGATCGTTACAGAGAGCAGAGGTTGGAGACTGAAGTCAGAAAGACAGTTACAGAGAGCACAGTTTGGAGACTGGGGTGCAGAAGAAATGTTGCAGTGAGCAGAGATTTGAGACTGCGGTACAGAAGTACTTTTACAAAGAGCAGGGGGTGGAGAATGGGGTGCAGAAGAAATGTCACAGAGAGCAGAGTTTGGAAACTGGGGTGCAAAAGGATGTTACAGAGAGCAGAGGCTGGAGACTGGGGTCAGAAGGACTGTTGCAGAGAGCAGAGGTTGGATACTGAGGTGCAGAAGAATCACTGCAGAGAGAAGAGTTTGGAGACTGGGGTGCAGAAGGCCTGTTACAGAGAGCAGACTTTGGAGACTGAGTTACAGAAGACTTGTTACAGAGAGCAGATGTTTTAGACTGGGGTGTAGAAGGATTGTTACAGATAGCACAGTTTGGAGACTGGGGTTTTGAAGGAGTGTTGCAGAGAGCAGAGGTTTCAGTCTGAGGCTTAGAATAATTGTTACAAAGAAAGAGGTAGGAGTATAAGGTGCAGAAGGACTGTTTCAGAAAGCAGAGGTTGGCAATTGGGGTTCAGGAGTACCATTATAGAGAGAAGAACTTGGAGACTGCGGTACAGAAGGACAGTTACAGAGAGCAGAGTTTGGAGACTGGGGTGCAGAAGGACTATTAAAGAGAGCAGAGGTTGGAGACTGAGGTGCAGAAAGATCATTTCTGAGTGCAGAGGTTTTAGACTGGGGTGCATGTCGGAGACCAGCTCCAACAGGGGGTCTCAGGAGACGAACGGATGGTGAGGAGTCGGCGAAAGAGGGGGTGGAGAAACAACACAGACACCAAAGTGAAGGTGTTGATCCCCATCTTTACTTGTGAAGTTGATCATATATACTTTTAATTTTGGCAGGCTTACAGTACTTTGTGGTTACAAAACAGGAATCATTATTCAAACAAATCAAAATATTACGTAGCTACAATTAGAATAGAAGAATGTATCTTGGCTTATGCATAAGCAAGCATTTGTACTTTCAGTTCGCGTTTTGCTTTGAGCAGTTTCTGCTTAGTTAACTTTTAATAATAGTTACAAATGTCCCAAACTATTGGCCTATACCTTGACTATTCTTTCTTGACTTACTGACTGGAACCGGTGCCATGGTTACGGCAAGGGGTTGACTTGTTATTACTTTTAATCAAACAAAAGTAAGAGCACAAACCATTGTGCACAGGAACAAGAACAAGTTGCCCAGTACTAAGCACTAATCTATCTTCTTAACATTAATTTTTCTTCTCTAGATTTTAATTTAATTTCTCAAAAACTTCCTTGACAGGAATACAGGGAGTTTTTCTTTAGACATTAACAATTTACACTCCACAGCTGAATCATTGCATTTAGAGCAAACAGATCTATGCTTTAGAAGTAGTTACATTAATTGGGAAAGTCATGATTTTTCCTTTATACTTAATGGTCATATGAGAAATCAAAACTATACTTATTAAAGGAATACAAAAACAAATCAGCCCATTCCCAGAAACATACTGCGATCCTCCAGAGGATGGACGCCTTGCGCCATCCACCTCAGTAGGGCCTTGCCATTGCCTGAGTCAGGGGAGGGGCGCAGCAGGTGCAGAAGGACTGTTACAGATTGCAGAACTTGCAGACTGGGGTGTAGAAGGACTTTTACAGAGAGAAGAGGTTGGAGACTGGGGTGCAAAAGGATTCTTACAGAGAGCAGAAAATGGAGACTGGGGTGCAGAAGGATCCTTGCAGAGAGCAGAGATTGGAGAATGAAGTGCAGGAGGATCGCTACAGAGAGCAGAGGTTGGAGACTGGGTTGCAGCAGGACAGTTACAGAGAGCACAGTTTTGAGACTTGGGTGCAGAAGAAATATTGCAGAGAGCAGAGGTTGGAGACTGGGTTGTAGATGTACTGTAGCAGAGAGCAGAGGTTGTAGACTGGGGTGCAGAAGGACTGTTGCAGAAAGCGGTTGTTGGAAACTGGGATGCAGAAATATCATTGCAGAGAGCAGAGGTTGGAGACTGCGGTTTAGAAGGACTGTTGCAGAGAGCAGAGGTTGAAGACTGAGGTGCAGAAGAATCGTTGCAGAGAGAAGAGGTTGGAGACTGGCGAGCAGAAGGCCTGTTACAGAGAGCAGAGTCTGGAGACTGGGGTGCAGAAGACCTGTTACCAAGAGCAGAGGTTGGAGACTGGGGTGCAGAAGAATTGTTACAGATAGCACAGTTTGGAGACTAGGGTGAAGAAGGATTGTTGCATCAGCATAGGTTTCAGACTGAGGCTTAGAAGGACTGTTACAGAGAGCAGAGGTTGGAATCCGAGGTGCAGAAGGACTGTTACAGAAAGCAGAGGTTGGTTAAGGGCTGGGGTTGTGGCTCTGTGGTAGAGCGCTTGCCTAGCATGTGTGAGGCATTGGGTTCAATCCTCAGCCCCACATATAAATAAGTAAAATATAAAGGTATAAAAATAGAACATAAAAAAAAGAAAGCAGAGGTTGGCAATTGGGACGCAGAAGGACCGTTATAGAGAGCAGAGTTTGGAGACTTTGGTGCAGAAGGATTGTTGTAGAGAGCAGATATTGGAGACTATGGTGCAGAAGGACCATAACAGAGAGCAAAGTTTGGAGATTGAGGTGCAGAAGGACTTTTACAGAGAGCAGACGTTGGATACTGTGGTGCAGAAGGACTGTTACAGAGAGGAGAGGTTGAAGAAAGGGATGCAAAAGGATCTTACAGAGAGCAGAGTCTGGAGACTGGGGTGTAGAAGGACTGTTGCAGAGAGCAGAGATTGGAGACTGAGGTACAGAAGGATCGTTGCAGAAAAAAGATGTTGAAGACTGGGGTGCAGAAAGACTGTTACAGAGAGAAGAGATTCGAGATTGGGGTGCAGAAGAACTGTTACCAAGAGCAGAGGTAGGAGACTGGGGTGCAGTACGCCTGTTACAGAGTGCAGAGGTTAGAGACTGAGGTGCAGAAGGACTGTTACAGAGAGCAGGGGTGGGAGACTGAGGTGCAGAATGATTGGTACAGAGAGAAGAGGTTGGAGACTAGGTGTAGAAGGACTAATACAGAGTGCAGAGGTTGGAAACTGTGGTGCAGAAGTATAATTTCAGAGAGCAGAGGGTGGAAACTGAGGTGCAGAAGGATCGTTACAGAGAGCAGAGGTTGGAGACTGAAGTCAGAAAGACAGTTACAGAGAGCACAGTTTGGAGACTGGGGTGCAGAAGAAATGTTGCAGTGAGCAGAGATTTGAGACTGCGGTACAGAAGTACTTTTACAAAGAGCAGGGGGTGGAGAATGGGGTGCAGAAGAAATGTCACAGAGAGCAGAGTTTGGAAACTGGGGTGCAAAAGGATGTTACAGAGAGCAGAGGCTGGAGACTGGGGTCAGAAGGACTGTTGCAGAGAGCAGAGGTTGGATACTGAGGTGCAGAAGAATCACTGCAGAGAGAAGAGTTTGGAGACTGGGGTGCAGAAGGCCTGTTACAGAGAGCAGACTTTGGAGACTGAGTTACAGAAGACTTGTTACAGAGAGCAGATGTTTTAGACTGGGGTGTAGAAGGATTGTTACAGATAGCACAGTTTGGAGACTGGGGTTTTGAAGGAGTGTTGCAGAGAGCAGAGGTTTCAGTCTGAGGCTTAGAATAATTGTTACAAAGAAAGAGGTAGGAGTATAAGGTGCAGAAGGACTGTTTCAGAAAGCAGAGGTTGGCAATTGGGGTTCAGGAGTACCATTATAGAGAGAAGAACTTGGAGACTGCGGTACAGAAGGACAGTTACAGAGAGCAGAGTTTGGAGACTGGGGTGCAGAAGGACTGTTACAGAGAGCAGACGTAGGATACAGAGGTGCAGAAGGATTGTTACAGAGAGCAGAGATTGGAGACTGGAATGCAGAAGGACCATTACAAAAAGCAAAGGATGGAGACTGAGATGCAGAAGGACTTTTAGAGAGAACAGAAGTTGGAGACTGAGATGCAGAAGGATCGTTGCAGAGAGAAGAGTTTGGAGACTTTGGTGCAGACTAACTCTTACAGAAAGCAGGGGTTGACAATTGGGGAGTAGATGGACCTTTACAAAGAGAAGAGGTTGGAGACTGTGATACAAAAGGACTTTTACAGAGAGCAGAGTTTGGAGACTGGGTAGAAGAAAGATCCTTGCAGAGAGCAGATGTTGGAGACTGGGGTGCAGAAGGACTGTTACAGAGAGTACAGGTTGGAGACTGGGGTGCAGAAGAAATGTTGCAGAGAGCAGAGTTTGGAGACTTGGGTGCAGAAGGACTGATACAGAGAGCAGAGTTTGGAGACTCGGGTGCAGAAGGACCTTTACAGATTGCAGAGGTTGGATACTGAGGTGCAGAAACACTTTTACAGAGAGGACAGGTTGGAGACAGGGGTGTCAAAGGATTCTTACAGACAACAGAGGATGAAGACTGGGGTGCAGAAGGAGTGTTGCAGAGATCAGAGTTTGGAGATTTGGGTTCAGAAGAACTGTTACAGAAAGCAGAGGTTGGAGACTGTGGTGCAGAAGGCCTGTTACAGAGAGCAGATTTTGGACATGAGGTGCAGAAGGATTGTTACACAAAGCAGAGATTTGATTCTGATGTGCAGAAGGACTGTTACAGAGAGCAGAGCTTGGAGACTGGGGTGCAGATGTAGTGTTGCAGAGAGCAGAAGTTGGAGACTGGGATGCAGAAGGATCGATGCTGAGAGCAGAGTTTGGAGACTGAGGTGTAGAAGAATCGCTACAGAGAGCAGAGTTTACAGACCGAGGTGCAGTAGAATAGTTTCAGAGAGCACAGGTTGGAGACTGGGTTGCAGAATAAATGTTTCAGAGAGCAGAGGTTGGAGACTGAGGTGCAGAAGGACTGTAGGAGAGAGCAGAGGTTGGAGACTGGGGTGTAGAAAGACTTTAGTAGAGAGCAGAGGTTGGAGACTGAGGTGCAGAAGGACTGTTACAGAGAGCAGAGTTTGTAGTCTGGGGTGCAAAAGGACAGCTGCAGAGAACAGAGGTTGGATACTTGGGTGCACATGGGCCGTTGCAGAGAGATAAGCTTGGAGACTGAAGTATAGAATGACTGTTACAGACAGCAAAGATTGTAGAACGGGGTGCAGAATGATCTTACAGATAGTAGACTTTGGAGACTGGGATGCAGAAGGATCGTTGCAGAGAGCAGATGTTGGAGACTGGGATGTAGAAGGACTTTTGCAGAGAGCAGAGGTTGGAGACTGGGGTGCAGAAGGCCTGTTACAGAGAGCAGAGTTTGGAGACTGGGTTACAGAAAACCTGTTACAGAAAGTAGATGTTAACGACTGGGTTGCAGAAGAATTGTTACAGATAGCACAGTTTGGAGACTGGGGTTTAAAAGGATTGTTGTAGAGAGCACAAGTTTCAGATTGAGGCTTAGAAGGACTGCTACAGAGAGCAGAGTTTGAAAATTGGGGTGCAGAAGGACCGTTATAGAGAGAATAGGTTGGATATTTCCAAACAGAAGGACTGTTACAGAGAGCAGAGTTTGGAGACTGGGGTGCAGAAGGACCGTTGCAGAGAGCAAATGTGGGAGACTGGGATGCAGAAGGATCATTGTAGAGAGCAGAGGTTGAAGACTGAGGTGCAGAATGATCGCTACAGAGAGCAGAGTTTGAGGACCGGGGTTCAGAAGGATAGTTTCAGAGAGCACATGTTGGAGACTGGGGTGCAGAAGAAATGTTGCAGAGAGCAGTGGTTTGAGACTGGGGTGCAGAAGGACTGTTTCAGAGAGCAGAGTTTGGAAACTGAGGTGCAGAAGGACTGTTACAGAGAGAAGGTTTTGGAAACTGGGATGTAGAAAGACCGTTGCAGAGAGCATTTTTTGGAGCCTGGGGAAAAGAAGGATCATTGCAGAGAGCAGTTTTTGGAGCCTGGCTTGCAGAAGGACTATTAAAGAGAGCAGACGTTGGAGACTGAGGTGCAGAAAGATCATTTCTGAGTGCAGAGGTTTGAGACTGGGGTGTAGAAGGACTGTTACAGATTGCAGAACTTGGAGACTGAGGTGCAGAAGGACTTTTACAGAGAGGAGAGGTTGGAGACTGGGGTGTAAAAGGATTCTTACAGAGAGCAGAGGATGGAGCCTGGGGTGCAGAAGGATCGTTGCAGAGAGCAGAGTATGGAGAATGAGGTACAGAAAAATCGCTACAGAGTGCAGAGGTTGGAGAATGGTGTGCAGCACGACAGTTACAGAGAGCACAGGTTGGAGACTTGGGTGCAGAAGAAATGTTTCAGAGAACAGAGGTTGGAGACTGGTGTGCAGAAGTACTGTAGCAGAGAGAAGAGGTTGTAGACTGGGGTGCAGAAGGAGTGTTGCAGACAGCAGTTGTTGGAGATTGGGATGCAGAAGGATCATTACAGAGAGCAGAGGTTGGAGACTGCGGTTTAGAAGGACTGTTGCAGAGAGCAGATATTGGAGACTGAGGTGCAGAAGAATCGTTGCAGAGAGAAGAGGTTGGAGACTGGGGTGCAGAAAGCCTGTTACAGAGAGCAGAGTTTGGAGACTGGGGTGCAGAAGACCTGTTACAGACAGCAGAGGATGGAGACTATGGTGGAGAAGAATTGTTGCAGACAGCAGAGGTTTTAGACTGAGGCTTAGAAGGACTGTTACAGAGAGGAGAGGTTTTCAATTGGGGTGCAGAAGGACCGTTATAAAGAGAAGAGTTTGGAGACTGCGGTACAGAAGGACTGTTAGAGAGAGCAGAGATTGAAGACTTTGGTGCAGAAGGACCGTTGTAGAGAGCAGATGTTGGAGACTAGGGTGCAGAAGGACTGTTACAGAGAGCAGACATTGGAGACTGAGGTCCAGAAGGATTGATACAGAGAACAGAGGTTTGAGACTGCGGTACAGAAGGACCATTACAGAGTGCAGAGTTTGGATACTGGGGTGCAGAAGGACTGTTTCAGAGAGGAGAGGTTGGAGAAAGGGATGCAAAAGGATCTTACAGAAAGCAGAGTCTGGAGACTGGGATGCAGAAGGACTGTTGCAGAGAGCAGAGGTTGGAGACTGAGTTTCAGAATGATCGTTGCAGAGAAAAGAGTTTGGAGACTGGGGTGCAGAAAGACTGTTACAGAGAGCCGAGATTCGAGATTGGGGGGCAGAAGAACTGTTACAGAGAGCAGAGGTTGGAGACTGGGGTGCAGTAAGCCTGTTACAGAGAGCAGAGGTTGGAGACTGAGGTGCAGAAGGACTGTTACAGAGAGCAGAGTTTGGAAACTGAGTTGCAGAAGGATTGGTAAAGAGAGAAGTGGTTGGAGACTAGGTGTAGAAGGACTAATACAGAGTGCAGATTTTTAAAACTGTGGTGCAGAAGGATTGTTGCAGAAAGAGGAGGTTGGAGACTGAGGTGCAGAAGGATCATTACAGAGAGAAGAGTTTGGAGACTGGGGTCAGAAATACAGTTACAGAGAGCACAGTTTGGAGACTGGGGTGCAGAAGAAATCTTGCAGTTAGCAGAGATTGGAGTTTGTGGTACAGAAGTACTGTTACAAAGAGCAGAGGGTGGAGACTGGGGTGCAGAAGGAATGTCACCTAGAGAAGAGTTTGGAAACTGTGGTGGAGAAGGATGTTACAGAGAGCAGAGGCTGGAGACTGGGGTCAGAAGGACTGTTGCAGAGAACAGACTTTAGAGACTGGGTTGCAGAAGGATCGTTGCAGAGAGCTGAGGTTGGAGACTGAGGTGCAGAAGGATCACTACAGAGAGCAGAGTTTGGAGACCGGGGCTCAGTAAGATAGTTACAGAGAGCACAGGTTGGAGCCTGGGGTGCAGAAGAAATGTTGAAGAGAGCAGAGGTTGGAGACTGGGGTGCACAAGGACTGTAGCAGAGAGCAGAATTCAGAGACTATGGTGTAAAACGAGTGTTGCAGAGAGCAGACTTTGGAGACTGTGATTCAGAAGGATCCTTGCAGAGAGCAGATGTTGGAGACTGGTGTGTAGTAGGACTTTTGCACAGAGCAGAGGTTTGAGACTGGGGTGCAGAAGGACTTTTGCGGAGAGCAGAGTTTGGAGACTAGGTGCAGAATGACTGTTACAGAGAGCAGAGGTTTCAGACTGGGGTGCAGAATAACTGATACGGAAAGTAGAGTTTGGAGACTGGGGTGCAGAAGGACTGTTACAGAGAGCAGAGTTTGTAGCCTGGGGTGCAGAAGGACTGCTGCAGAGAACAGAGGTTGGATACTGGGGTGCAGAAGGGCCGTTGCAGAGGGATGAGGTTGGAGACTGAGGTGCAGAATGACTGTTACAGGGAGCAAAGTTTGGAAAACGGGGTGCAGAAGGATCTTACAGAGAGCAGAGTTTGGATACTAGGGTGCAGAAGGACTGTTGCAGTAAAAAGAGATTAAAGACTGGGGTACAGAAGGCCTGTTACAGATAGCAGACTTTGGAGACTGAGTTGCACAAGACCTGTTACGAAGAGCAGATATTGGAGACTGGGGTGCATAAGGATTGTTACAGATAGCATAGTTTGGAGACTGGGGTTTAGAAGGATTGTTGCAGATAGCAGAGATTTCAGACTGAGGCTTAGAAGGTCTGTTACAGAGAGCAGAGTTTGAAGTCTGAGGTGCAGAAGAACTGTTTCAGAAAGCAGAGGTTGGCAATTTGGGTGCAGAAGGGCCGTTATAGAGAGTAGAGGTTGGAGACTGTGGTACAGAAGGACTGTTACAGAGAGCAGAGTTTGGAGACTGGGGTGCAGAAGGACTGTTACAGAGAGCAGACATTAAACACAGAGGTGCAGACGGATTGTTACAGAGAGCAGAGATTGAATACTGGGGTGCAGAAATAGCATTAACAGAGAGCAAAGAATGGAGACTGAGGTGCAGAAGGACTTTTACAGAGAGCAGAGTTAGGAGACTGAGGTGAAGAAAGATCGGTGCAGAGAGAAGAGTTTGGAGACTGGGCTGCAGAAGG
The DNA here is from genome assembly GCF_052094955.1 of Ictidomys tridecemlineatus. NCBI lineage: Eukaryota > Metazoa > Chordata > Mammalia > Rodentia > Sciuridae > Ictidomys > Ictidomys tridecemlineatus. Next base: position 134,699 of record NW_027526076.1, on the reverse strand, counting down.
ACTGTTACAGAAAGCAGAGGTTGGCAATTGGGAAGCAGATGGACAGGTACAAAGAGAAAAATGTGGAGACGGTGAAACAAAAAGACTTACAGAGAGCAAAGTTTGGAGACTGGGTAGAAGAAGGATCATTGCAGAGAGCAGATGTTGGAATCTGGGGTGCAGAAGGACTGTTACAGAGAGCACAGGTTGGAGACTGGGGTGCAGAAAAAATATTGCAGAGAGCAGAGATTCGAGACCTGGGTGCAGAAGGACTGATACAGAGAGAAGAGGTTGGAGACTGTGGTGCAGAAGGATCTTACAGAGAGTAGAGGTTGGACACTGGGGTCTAGAAGGACTGTTACAGATAGCACACTTTCGAGACTGGTTTGCAGAAGGATCTTACAGAGAGCATTTTGGAGAAAGAGGTGCAGAAGAAGTGTTACAAGAGCAGAGGTTTAAGACTGGGGTGCTGAAGGATTGTTGCAGAGAGCAGCGTTTTCAGACTGAGGTGCAGAAGTACGGTTGCAGAGAGCAGATGTTGGATCCTGGGTTGAAGAAGGATCTTTTAAGAGAGCAAAGGTTGGAGACTTAGGTGCAGAAGGCCTATTAAAGAGAGCAGAGTTATAAGACTGGGGTGAAGAAGGCCTGTTACAGAGAGCAGAGTTTAGAGAATTGGTTGTAGAAGGATCTTACAGAGAGCAAAGTTTGGAGACTGAGGTGCAGAAGGACTTTTACAGAGTAGAGTTTGAAGACTGAGGAGCAGAAGGAACATTGTAGAGAGCAGAGGTTGGGGACTGATGTCCAGACGAATTGTTACAGAGATCACAGGTTAGAGACTGGAGTGCAGAAAGAGTGTTAAAGATAGCAGAGTTTGGAAATTGGTGTGCAGAAGAACTGTTACCGAGAGCAGAGGGTGGAGACTGGGGTGCGGAGGACTGTTGCAGAGTGCAGAATGACTAATACAGAAAGTAGAGGTTGAAGACTGGGGTTTAGAAGGACCGTTACAGAGAGCAGAGTTTGGAGACTGCTGTACACAAGGACTGTTAAAGGGAGCAGAAGTTGGAGACTGGGGTTCTATAGGATCATTGCAGAGAGCAGATGTTGTAGACTGGTGTGCAGAAGTATCTTACAGAGAGCATAGGTTGGAGACTGAGCTGCATAAGTACTGTTACAGAGACCAGTGGTTAAAGACTGGGGTGCAGAATGATCGTTGCAGAGAGAAGAGGTTGGAGACTGAGGTGCGGAATGATCCTTGAGGAGAGCAGAGGTTGGAGACTATGGTGGAGAACGATACTTACAAAGAGCAGATGTTGGAGACTAGGGTGCAGGAGGACAGTTACAGAGAGCACAGTTAGGAGACTGGGGTGCAGAAGAAATGTTGCAGAGAGGAGAGGTTGGAGACTAGGTTGCAGAAGGACTGTTACAGAGAGCAGAGGTTGTAGACTGAGATGCAGAAGGACTGTTACAGCGAGCAGAGGTTGGAGACTGGGGTACAGAAGAACTGGTACAGAAAGAAGACTTTGGAGACTCTGGTACAGGAGGACTGTTGCGGAGAACAGAGTTTGGAGACTGGGGTGCAGAAGGACCGATGCAGAGAGCTGAAGTTGGAGATTTAGGTGCCTTAGATTGTTACAAAGAGCAGAGGTTTGATACTGGGGTGCATATAGACTGTTTCAGAGAGCAGAGGTTGGAGACTGAGGTGCAGAAGAATCTTACAGAGAGCAGAGGTTAGAGACTGGGGTGCAGAATAACTTTTTCAGAGAGTAGAGGTTGGAAACTGAGGTGCAGAAAGATCATTGCAGAGAGAAGAGGTTGGAGACTGGAGTGCAGAAGGTCTGTTACAGAGAGCAGAGTTGAAAACTAAAGTGCAGAAGGCGTTTTACAGAGAGCAGAGGTTGGAGACTGGGGTGCAGAAAGACTGTTACAGATAGCACAGTTCGGAGACTGGGGTACAGAAGGATCGTTGCAGAGAGCAGAGGTTTCAGACTGAGGTGCAGATGGACTGTTACAGAGAGCATAAGTTGGAGTCTGAGGTGCAGAAGCACTATTACAGAAAGAAGAGGTTGGCAATTGGGGTGCAGAAGGACTGTTACAGAGAGAAGAGGTTGGAGACTGCGGTACAGAAGGACTGTTACAGAGAGCAGAGTTTGGAGACTGGTGTGCAGAAGGACCATTGCAGAGAGCAGGTGTTGGAGCCTGGGGAGAAGAAGGATCATTGCAGAGAGCAGATGTTGGAGACTGGGATGCAGAAGGACTGTTACAGAGAGCAGAGGTTGGAGACTGAGGTGCAGAAGGATCGTTACAGAGAGCCAGGTTGGAGCCTGAGGTGCAGAAGGACTTTTACAGACATCAGAGTTTGGAGACTGGGGTGCAGAAGGATTCTTACAGAGAGCAGAGGATGGAGACTGGGTTGCTTAAGGAGTGTTACAGAGAGCAGAGTTTGGATATTCTGGTTCAGAAGAACTGTTAAAAAGAGCAGAGTTTTGAGACTGGGGTACAGAAGGATTGTTACAGAGTGCAGAGTTTTGATTCGGGTGCAGCAGGACTGTAACAGAGAGTAGAGCTTGGAGACTGGGGTGCAGAAGGCCTGTTACAGAGAGCATTTTTTGGAGACTGAGTTGCAGAAAGATTTTTACAAAGAGAAGAGGTTAAAGACTGAGGTGCAGAAGGACTGTTACAGAGAACAGAGTTTGAAGACTGTGGTGCAGAAGTATCGTTTCAGAGAGCAGAGGTTGGAGACTGAGGTGCAGAAGGATCTTACAGAGAGCCGAGGTTGGATACTGGGATGCAGAAGGACAGTTACAGAGAGCATAGGTTGGATACTGGGGTGCAGAAGGAATGTTGCAGAGAGCATAGATTTGAGACTGGGGTGCAGAAGGACTGTTACAGAGAGCAGAGGTTGGAGACTGAGGTGCAGAAGGACTGTTACAGAGAGCAGAGGTTGGATTCTGGGTTGCAGAACGACTAATACACAAAGCAGAGTTTAGAGACTGGGGTGCGGAAGGACCGTTACAGAGAGAAGAGATTGGAGACTGAGGTATAGAAGGACTGTTACAGAGAGCAGAGTTTGGAGACTGGGGTGCAGAATGATTGTTGCAGAGAGCAGAGTTTTCAGACTTAGGTGCAGAAGGACTGTTGCAGAGAGCAGATGTTCTAGAGTGGGGTGCCGAATGACTCTTTCAGAGAGCAGAACTTGGAGAATGGAGTGCAGTATTTTTCTTGCAGGGAGCAGAGTTTGGAGACTGCGGTACAGAATGATTGTTGCAGAGAGCAGAGTTTTCAGACTGAAGTGCAGAACGACTGTTGCAGAGAGCTGATGTTCGAGACTGGGGTGCAGAAAGAGTGTTCCAGAGGGCAGAACTTGGAGACTGGGATGGAGAAGGATTGTTGCAGGGAGCAGAGGTTGTAGACTGGGGTGGAGAAGGCCTGTTATAGAGAGCAGAGGTTTTAGACTGGGGTGCTGAACGCCTGGTACAGAAAGCAGAGCTTTGACACTCTGGTGCAGAATGATTGCTGATATCTGGTGAGCCTCCTTCTGGACACCTTCTTTTCCACACAGTCCATCAGGCCCTCACTCCTCACCCTGCTCTCTTTTGGCTTTATGAGCACCTATGACTTCCACAGTCACTCTAAGCCATGACTCCCATGCCTATCTCCTGTGAACCTGTCCCGCTGCCTCCTGGAATCTTTTTGGGGAGACCCCGCAGGTACCCAGACTCCAGGCCCAACCTCCTTTTCTCCTTTCCTCTCCCCAGACATGCTCCTTCTCATTTTTTTATGTTTTAATGAGTGATCCCACTGCCACTCAGCTACCCCACAGAACAGGTACCCTCTTGTGTCCTCGTCACCAGTATTTTAAAGTGCTCCACCCAGGGCTCCTCTTTAGAGCTTTTCCCCAAGCTCCAAATGTCACATCGTCAGTTACAAGATATTTCCTTTTAATCTTGTTTTGGCACCCGATTACTCTCCAAGACAACATAAAGGTATTCTAAAAAAAGCACATGGACTGTAGAGACTATTGTGGCTTAGAAATAAGGTACCCCCCCACCAAAAGCTTAGGGTCAGCCAGAGTAGCAGTGTTCAGAGGTGAAATGATTAGACTGTGAGACTTTTGACCTAATCTGTGGATCCATACATTTTGTGGGTTAATTATCTGAAAGGCCCACTGTACTGAGAGGAGTGTGGGCAGGTGGAGTGTGGCCGGGGATATGCCCTGGGGAATCACATCTTCTCCCATGCGAACTGTCTCCTCCCTTCCCCTCCCCCTCCCCAAATTTCTGACTGCCATGAGCTAGGGACGCTTCCCCCCTTGTTCCCTTCCACCTCGGTGTCCCACCTCATCTCAGGCCTGCAGCAATGGGTCAGCTGGCTCCAGACCAAACATCCAAGCCAGGAGGCCAGAGTGCATCTCCCCCTCCGGGTTGTTCTGGTCAGGCCTGTGGTAACGGTGGCAACCGTGGACTGACCCAGGGAGTAGGTGTTATGAGTGGATTGGACCCACAACCGTTTCCTAAATCCACAGATTCTGTCATTTTGAAAGCTCAAGCCATTTCTTTCTGGATGGCCTGTTTCTAGCCTGCCCTCACCTAGATTGCGGTCTACTAGTGATTATTGAGATTCTCCAGCCGTCCTGGTCCTGCCCATTTGCACACCACAGCTAGCTCCTAGGCAGCCAGACCCATGGACCTCCTGCTGCCCACTGAGGAGAGAAGAGAGATTTTCTGAGGACCCTGTTAGAAGTCCACTCTTATTTTTTTTAAAGACCACACTCAGAGGGCATGTTTCAGGCAATCCTTCACATGCGTCTTTGAGAAATCAGACTCACAATAATTTTTGTGATTGTCTCCCAGGCTCCAATAACCACCGCTCTACTCTCTACTTCTCTGAGATCAACTTTTTAGCCTCCACAAAGAAGTGAAAAACTGCTATTTCTGTTTATGTGTCTGGCTTATTTCACTTAATATAATGTCTCCCATTAGCTAGTTTTAAATAGAAAGTGCACAACAAATTCTTTTATGTCAGATTTAAATTTTATTCTGAAGAGATAATTCTAAATTGTCACATATGTTTATGTAGGAAAATGTTCATTAAAATATTTATAGGACTGGAGATTATCTGAATGTTTAGCCACAGGGGAGAGATTAAGTTTATTTAAGAGAGATATAAGCTTATTGATCATCTCAATAGATGCAGAAAAAGCATTTAACAAAATATAGCACCCCTACCTGTCAAAACAGTAGAAACACTAGGAAGAGTAGGAACTTTGTAAAAGCATTGTAAACGCTATCTATGCTAAACCCAAGGCAGCATCATTCTAAGTGGAGAAAGGTTGAAAGCATTCACTCTAAACACTGGAAGAAGACAGGGTTTCCCCTCTTTCACGACTTCTATTCAACTTCATCCTTGAAATTGCCAGAGCCATTGGACAAGAGAAAGAAATTAAAGGTATACAAATAGGTCAAGAAGAATTCAAATCTCACTCTTTGCTGATAGGATCATGTCATCTTCTTAAATTTTTTATTAGAGCATAATAGTTATACATAGAAGTTGGGTTGATTTGGAAAAGATCCTACGTGCATGGTATCTGATTTACTCCATTCAGTCACTACCCCGCATCTCCCTCCTTTTCCCGGCCCCATTCTCCTTTCTCTACTGATCTTTCTTTGGGTCATTTATCTGTTAATTTCTGACTGGTACTTTCTACATATACATACAGGTGCAGTCCCCTGTGGTAGACTTCCATGTGCACATAACATGATCTGCATAAAGACCTTTCACATTCCCTTTCTTCACAAACTTCTACGCCCTTTCATTCTCCTTCTTCTCCATTGATCTTTCCTGTATACTTAAGATAGCCAGTCCAACCGCACTTCATCAACTTCTTTTTTCTATTTTGCTCTGACCCTGATAATTTCAGCATTGTACAGGAATAGTTAACTTCAGCCTTTCCGAACACAGAGATCAAGATTGATGTAAAATGAGAAAAACTCTACACTGGAAAACACTGAAGGTAACACCAACTGCTTCTGCAGATGATGAGTCTGCTTTGTAAATTTTTTTCTTAACATTTGCAATGAAAATAAACTTCTCCAAAAATCCTATGTTTACATAAAAGGACAACAGGAGACAGAGATTACTGAGACAGTGAGAAATGACTTCACACCATGATGAGGTCGAATGGCTTTCTGTTGGCTTCTAGCAATTCTCTGGTTACTCCCACAGACCATCACCCCTGCAAATGTGTGCGGCTCCATGGGTCTGATTCCCTGAGACCAGTCCCACAGGTTATCATTCTCCAGGCTGCTTTTCATTTGATATTATTTGCCATGTTGCTGCAGATTAACAAGCCTGTTTGGGGTGCTCTCAGTCCATTCTCATCATGGTCTCTTTTTCTCTGTTTTGTAGCTATGACAACACTGGAAATGAGCAATCAATCATTTGTCACAGAATTAAACTTCTTAGGATTTTCCAACCTCTCCAACCTACAGGGCTGGTTTTCCTGCTTTTTCTGGTCATTTACCTGACCACTCTCCTGGGGAACATGCTCATAATAGTGGCCACCAGGGTCAGTCCTGCTCTCCACACTCCAATGTACTTTTTCCTCAGCAATTTAAGCTTCTTGGACGTCTGCTACACATCCACCACCCTCCGAGTACTGCTGGTGAACTTCTTCTGGTAGAAGAAGGCCATTTCTTATGAGGGCTGCCTTTCCCAGATCTTCTTCTTGGTGACAAGTGCTGGCACAGAAGGCGTCTTACTGGCTGTGTGGCCAGTATGACTGCTGTGTGGCCATCTGCCATCCTCCTCAGTACCCAGTTATCATGAGTGTGAAGGTCTGTGTTGGCCTGGTGACTGGGTCCTGGCTGTGTGGGCTGGTGAATTTGGTCACACACACAGTGCTGGCCATAACACTCACTCTGTGTGGGCCCCACCAGATCAGCCACTTTCTCTGTGACACCCCATTGCTCCTGAAGCTCTCCTGCTCAGACACCTCTGTCAACGAGTCTGTGCTCCACGTTGTCAGTGCCACCATGGGCCTGAGCCCCTGCCACATCACTGCAGGCTCCTACGCACTCATCATGGCGGCCATCCTGAGGATTCCCTCTGCCCAGGGCAGGAGAAAGGCCTTCTCCAACTGTGCGTCCCCCTTCACTGTCGTGGTGGTCTTCTATGGAACAGGAAACTTCCACTATGACAGGCCCAGAGAAGGCTGGTCACGGACACCCTGGTCTCTGTGCTTTTCTGTGTGGTGACCCCCATGTTGAAGCCCATCATTCAAAGTCTGAGAAGCAACGAGGTCCAGAGTGCCCTGAGCAAGCCGGCTGGAAGACAGATTGTATAGTGAGATTAGAACTAGATGATGGTTTCATTCTAGGAAATGTCTTAGTTGTAGAAATATGTGAACTCTTCAGCAGCAATTACAAGAGTGCTCTCTCTATACATAGTGTCTCATGACCACTGTGGTGGCCCTCCAACAAGGGGAAGCACACTGTGCTAAGTATGTGACACATTGTGACCTCAGCTGGGTTCTCTAATCCACAGGTATTTCAGAATATTTTTATTACTTTTCTCTCCAAAAATAGCCTGTACCCAAAGAAGTCAAGATTGGAGATTGGGGTTCAGAAGGACTGTAGCAGAGAGCAGAGGTTGCAGACTAAGGTGCAGAAGGACAGTTACACATAGCAGAGTTTGGAGACTGGGTTGCAGAAGGACTGACACAGAAAGCAGAGGTTTGAAATTTGGGTGCAGAAGTACCCATACAGAGAGCAGAGGTTGGAGAATGCAGTACAGAAGGACTGTTACAGACAGTAAAGTTTGTAGACTGGGGTGCAGTATGACTGTTGCAGAGAGCAGATGTTGGAGACTGGCGTGCAAAAGGAATGTTGCAGAGAACAGAGAATGGAGCCTGGGGTGCAGAAGGACTGTTGCAGAGAGCAGAGGTTGCAGACTGAGTTGCAGAAAGACGGTTACAGAGGGCAGAGCTTGGAGACTGTGGTTCAAAAGACTCATACAGAAAGCACAGGTTGGATACTGGGGTGCATAAGGACCCTTACATAGAACAGAGTTTGGAGTCTGTGGTACAGAAGGACTGTGATAGAGAGCAGAGGTTGGAGTCTGGGTTGCAGAAGAACCGATGTAGAGAAAAAGTTTGGAGATTGGGGTGCAGAAGGACCATTGGGGTGATGAGAGTATGGAGACTTGGGTGTAGAAGGACTGTTGCAGAGAGCAGTGATTGGAGACTGAGTTACAGAAGGACTGTTACAGAGAACAGAGTTTTGAGAGTGGGGTGCAGATGGATTATTGCAGAGAGCAGATTTTTCAGACTGAGGTACAGAAGAACTGTTGCAGCAAGCAGATGTTGGAGACTGGGGTTCACAAATACTGTTGCAGCTAGCAGAAGTTTGAGACTGTTGTGCAGAAGGTTCGTTGCAGAGAGCAGAGTTTGGAGACTGAGGTGCAGAAGGATTGTTACAGAGAGCAGATGTTGGAGACTGAGGTGCAGAAGGACTGTTGCAGAGAGCAGAGGTTTTAGACTGGGATGTAGAAGGACTGTTGCAGAGAGTAGAGGTTGGAGATTGGGGCCCCGAAGGACTGTAGCAGAGAGCAGAGGTTGGAGACTAAAGTGCTGAAGGACGGTTAAACAGAGCAGAGGTTGGAGACTGGGGTGCATAAGGACCCTTACAGAGAACAGAGGTTGGAGACTGTGGTACAGAAGGACTGTTTCAGAGAGCAGAGGTTGGAGACTGGGGTGCAGAAGAACTGATGTAGAGAACAGAGTTTGGAGACTGGGTGCAGAAGGACTGTTGGGGCGATCAGAGTATGGAGACTGGGGTGTAGAAGGACTGTTGCATAGAGCAGAGGTTGGAGACTGGCGTGTAGAAGGACTTTTTAAGAGAGAAGATGTTAGAGACTTATGCGCAGAAGGACTGTTGCATAGAGCAGAGATTGGAGATTGAGGTACAGAAGGAGTGTTACAGAGAGCATAGGTTGGAGACTTGGTTACAGATGGAGGATTACAGAGAGGGGAGTTTTCAGTCTGAGGTACAGAAATACTGTTGCACAAAGCAGATGTTGGAGACTGGGGTTCACAAGGAATGTTGCAGAGAGCAGAGGATTGAGACTGAGGTTTAGAAGGATCCTTGCAGAGAGCAGAGGTTGGAGACTTATGTGCAGATGGATCGATGAAGAGAGCAGAGGTTCGAGACTGGGGTGCAGAAGGATCATTACAGAGAGCAGAGTTTGGAGACTGGGGTGCAGAAAGACTTTTACAGAGAGCACAGTTTGGAGACTGGGGTGCACAAAAAAGGTTGCGGAGAGCAGAGGTTGGAGACTTGGGTTCAGAAGGACTGTTGCAGAAAGCAGAGTTTGGAGACTGAGGTGAAGAAGGACTGTTGCAGGGAGCAGAGGTTAAAGACTGGGGTGCAGGAGGACAGTTACAGAGAGCAGAATTTGGAGACTGGATTTCAGTACGATCTTACAGAGAAAAGAGTTTGGAGACTGATTTGCAGAAGGACTGTTACAGAGAGCGGATGTTTGAGACTGGGGTGCAGAAGGATCATTACAGAGAGCAGAGGTTGGAGACTGGGGTGCAGACGGACTATTACAGTGAGCTAAGGTTTGATACTGGGGTGCAGAAGGAATGTTGCAGAGAGCAGAGGTAGGAGACTGGGGTTCAGAAGGACTGTTGCTGAAAGCAGCGGTTGGAGACTGAGGTTTAGAAGGACTGTTACACAGAGCAGAGGTTTGAATCTGGGGTGCAGAAGGACTGACAAGAAAGCAGATGTTGGAGACTGGGGGGCAGAAAGACCATTACAGAGAGCAGAGGTTGGAAACTCTGGTACAAAAGGACTGTTACAGAGAGCAGAGTTTGGAGACTGGGGTGTAGAAGGATTGTTGCTGAAAACAGAAGTTGGAGACTGGGGTGCAGAAGGACCGTTGCAGAGAGCAGAATTCTGAGATAGGTTCCAGAAGGACTGTTACAACGAGCAGGGGTTGGAGACTGGTGTGCAGAATGATCTTACAGAGAGCAGAGGCGGGAAACTGGGGTGCAGAAGGACTGTTTTAGAGAGAAGAGGTAGGAGACTGGGGTGCAGAAGGATCGTAGCAGAGAGTATTTCTTGGAGACTGGGGTGCAGAAGGCCTGTTTCAGAGAGCAGAGGTTGGCAACTGGGGTGCAGAAGGACTGTTACAGAGAGCAGAGTTTGGAGACAGGGGTGAAGTAAGATCTTACAGAGAGCTAAATTTGGAGACTGACGTGCAGAAGGCCTGTTTCAGAGAGCAGAGTTTGCAGACTGGGTTGCAAAATGGTCTTACAGAGAGCAGAGGTAGGAGACAGAGGTACAGAAAGACTGTTACAGAGAGCAGAGTTTGGAGACTTGGGTACAGAGGAATTGTTGCAGAGAGCAGATTTTTCAGACTGAGGTACAGAAGAACTGTTGCAGAGAGCAGATGTTGGAGACTGTATTGCACAAGGACTGTTTCAGCGAGCAGATGTTGGAGACTGGGGTTCAGAAAGATCTTACAAAGAGCACAGTTTGAAGACTGGGGTTCAGAAGGATTGTTGGAGAGAGCAGAGGTTGGAGACTGTGGTGCAGAAGGACTTTTACTGAGAGCACAGTTTGGAGACTGGGGTGCAGAAGGACTTTTACAGAGAGCACAGGTTAAAGACTGAGGTGCAAAAAAAACTGTTGCAGAGAGCAAAGTTAGGAGACTGGGGTGCAGAAGGAGTGTTTCAGAGAGCAGGTGTTGGAGACTGAGTTGCAGAAAGACCATTATAGAGAGCAGAAAATGTAGACTGGGGTACAGAAAAGTGTTACAGAGAGAAGAGGTTGGAGTCTGGGGTGCAGAAGTACTGATACGTAAAGCAGAGTTTCGAGACTGGGGTGCAGAAGGCCCCTTACAGAGAGCAGAGGTTGGGGACTGGTGTTGAAATTGACTGTTGCAGAGAGCAGAGGATGGAGACTGGGGTACAGAAGGACTCTTGCAGAGAGCAGAGTTTGAAGACTGGTTGCAGAAAGACTGTTTCAGAGAGCAGAGGTTGCAGAGTGAGGTGCAAAATGATGATTACAGAGAGCAGAGTTTGCAGACTGTGGTGCAGAAGGACTGATATAGAAAGTAGAGGTGGGAGACTGGGTTGCAAAAGGTCCCTTACAGAGAACAGAGGTTGGAGACTGCAGTACAGAAGGACTGTTGTAGAGAACAAGGTTGGAGACTGGGGTTTAGTACTACCAATGCAGAGAGAAGAGGTTGGTAACGAGGGTGCAGAAGGACTGTTGCCGAGAGCAGAGGTTGGAGGCTGGGGTGGAGAAAAATCATTACAGAGAGAAGAGGTTGCAAAAGGTCCCTTACAGAGAACAGAGGTTGGAGACTGCAGTACAGAAGGACTGTTTTAGAGAACAAGGTTGGAGACTGGGGTTTAGTACTACCAATGCAGAGAGCAGAGCTTGGAGACTGGGGTGCAGAAGGAATGTTACAGAGAGCACAGGTTGGAGACTGAGGTGCAGAAGGACTGTTACAGAAAGCAGAGGTTGGAAATTGGGATGTAGAAGGACTGTTACAGACAGCAGAGTTTGGAGACTGCCATACAGAAGGACTGTTACACAAAGCAGATCTCGGAGACTGGGAAGCAGCAGGACTGTTGCAGAGGACAGAAGTTGGAGACTGGGGTGGAGAAGGAATGTTACAGAGAGCAGATTTTGGAAACTGGAGTGTAGAAGGATCTTACAGAGAGCAAAGTCTGGAGACTGTGGTGCAAAGGACTGTTGCACAAAGCAGAAGATGGAGACTGGGGTCCAGAAGGATCGTTGCAGAGAGCAGATTTTAGAGACTGAGGTGCAGATGGACTGTTACAGAGAGCAGAGTTTGGAGACTGAGGTGCAGTAAGACAGTTACAGAGAGCAGAGTTTGGAGACTGGTTTGCAGAAGGACTGTTACAGAGAGCAGAGGTTGGAGACTGGGGTTCAGATGGATTTTACAGAGAGCAGAGTTTGGAGACTAGGGTGCAAAAGGAACATAGCAGGGAGCAGATGTTGGAGACTGGGATGGAGAAGAATCGTTGCAGAGAGAAGAGGTTGGAGACTGGAGTGCATAAGGATCTTACAGAAAGCAGAGGTTGGTAACGAGGCTGCAGAAGGACTGTTGCCGAGAGCAGAGGTTGGAGGCTGGGGTGGAGAAAAATCATTACAGAGAGACGAGGTTGGAGACTGGGGTTCTGAAGACCTGTTACAGAGAGCAGATTCGAGACTGGGTTGCAAAAATCCTGTTACAGAGAGCAGAGGTTGAAAACTATTTTGCAGAAGGACTGTTACAGAGAGCAGAGGTTGGAGACTGGGTTGCAGAAGAGTCTAACTGATACAGAGAGTAGATGTTGGAGACTGAGGTGCAGAAGTAACATTGCAGAATACAGAGTTTTGAGACTGAGATGCACAAGGATTGTTACAGAGTGCAGAGGTTGGAGACTGGGGTGCAGAAAGACTGTTGCAGATAGCGGATTTTGGAGACTGGGGTGCATAAGGACTGTTATAGAGAGCAGAGGTTGGAGACTGGGGTGCAGAAGGACTGATACAGAAAGCAGAGATTGGAGTCTGGGGTGCAGAAAGACCATTACAGAGAGCAGAGGTTGGATTCTGCAGAACAGGAGGACTCTTACAGAGAGTGGAGCTTGGAGACTGGGGTGCAGAAGGACTGTAAAAGAGAGCTGATGTTGGTAACTAGGTTGTCGAAGAACTGTTGCAGAGAGCAGATGTTGTAGACTGGGATGGAGAAGAACTGTTGCAGAAAGCAGAGGTTGGAGACTGGGGTGCAGAAATACTGTTACAGAGAGCAGAGGTTGGAGACAGCGGTTCAGAAGGATCTTATAGAGAGCAGAATTTGGAGACTGAGGTGCAGACGGACTGTTAAAGAGAGCAGAGGTTGGAAACTGAGGTGTAGATGGACTGTTACAGATAGCAGAGAAAGGAGACTGGGGTGCAGAAGTTTCGTTCCAGACAGCAGAATTTTTAGGCTGAGGTGCAGAAGGACTGTTGCAGAGAGCAGAGGTTGGAGACTGGGTTGTAGAAGGACTGTTACAGAGAGCAGAGTTTGGAGATTCAGGTGCAGAAGGACTGTTACAGGAAGCAGAGTTTGGAAATTGGGATGCAGAAGGAACGTTAAAGAGAGCAGAGGTTGAAGACTGCGGTATAGGACTGGCCACCAGGGTCAGTCCTGCTCTCCAAATTTCAATGTACTTTTTCCTCAGAAATTTGAGCTTCTTGGACGTCTGCTACACATCCACCACCCTCCGAGTACTGCTGGTGAACTTCTTCTGGTAGAAGAAGGCCATTTCTTATGAGGGCTGCGTTTCCCAGATCTTCTTCTTGGTGACAAGTGCTGCCACAGAAGGCTTCTTACTGGCTGTGTGGCCAGTATGACTGCTGTGTGGCCACCTGCCGTCCTCCTCAGTACCCAGTTATAATGAGTGTGAAGGTCTGTGTTGGCCTGGTGACTGGGTCCTGGCTGTGTGGGCTGGTGAATTTGGTCACACACATGGTGCTGGCCATCACACTCACTCTGGGTGGGCCCCACCAGATCAGCCACTTTCTCTGTGACACCCCATTGCTCCTGAAGCTCTCCTGCTCAGACAACTCTGTCAACGAGTCTGCGCTCCACGTTGTCAGTTTTACCATGAGCCTGAGCCCCTGCCTCTTCACTGCAGGCTCCTATGCACTCATCATGGCGGCCATTCTGGGGATTCCCTCTGCCCAGGGCAGGAGGAAGGCCTTCTCCACCTGTGCGTCCCCCCTCACTGTCATGGTGGTCTTCTATGGAACAGCCAACTTCCACTTTGACAGGCCTAGAGAAGGCTGGAAACGGACACCCTGGTCTCTGTGCTCTTCTGTGTGGTGACCCCTATGTTGAAGCCCATCATTCACAGCCTGAGAAGCAACGAGGTCCAGAGTGCCCTGAGGAAGCTGGCTGGGAGACAGACTGTATAGTGAGATTAGAACTAGATGATGGTTTCATTCTAGGAAATGTCTTAGTTGTAGAAATATGTGAACTTTTCAGCAGCAATTACAAGAGCACTCTCTCCATACACAGTGTCTCATGACCACTGTGGTGCCCCTCCAACCAGGGAAGCACACTGTGCTAAGTATGTGACACATTGTGACTTCACCTGAATTCTCTAATCCACAGGTATTTCAGAATATTTTTATTATGTTTCTCTCCAAAAAAAGCTTATACCCAAAGCTGTCAATCTCCTTTCCCCCAATATTGCAGCTCTAGCCAACACTAGTGAATTTGAAGTGCTATGTGAAATGTGACTTTGACTTGCATTTTCCTAATGGATCTTGATTCTAAGTTTTACATAAACACCATTTCTGTGTTTCTCCATCACATGTGGATAGACCCATGTATTCACTCGAGTTACTGTGGATAGTTTTAATGAAGTAATACCATATACACCTTTTGGATCCGACTCTTTTCACTTAGGATGTTTGCAATTTTCAGTTATATTGTAGCTTGTATTAGTATTTTAGTTTATTCCTCATTATTGTGACTGATTTCCATCTTATGAAAATGCCACATTTCTTTTTTTCATTTCCCACTGGATAGTAATTTTTACTTTGTGCCTGTGTGGGTGTCGTACTGCAGATTGAACCCGAAACCTCCTTCACACTAAACAATGTTCTACCACTAAGCCAAAGCTCAACCCTTTTAAAAATTTTGTTTTGAGACAGGGTCTTGCAAATTTGCCCAGGTTGTCTCTGAATTTGTGATCCTCCTACCTCAGCTTCTTGAGTAGCTAGATTACAGACCTGCCTGGTAATTTTCACTTTTTGACAAATATGAATAAGATTCGTATATATAATATGAACATTATATATAATATGAAAATTATATGAACATTCATGTACAAATCATTGGTGGACAACTTTTTTTTTTATCTTGAGTTTGTAAGTAGGAGTAGAAGAGGTGGATTGTTAACTCCATATTTAACTTTCTGAAGAAGTTCCAGATCATTTTCAGACCAGTGGAACCAGCTTACCTTATTATTAAGAGTGGTGAATAAAGCTTCTGATTTCCTCACTTCCTTAACAACACATCATTATCATTCCTTTTATTGTGAGGACCCTGGAATGTGTGAAGTGCTTCATCAAATGTGCTTAAACTTTGCCTTTCCCTGATGGCTAATCATTCTAAGATCTTTTAGGAGTACTGTTAATGTGTCTCTCCTAAGCATGAGTAAAACCCCATTGTATTATGGGAAATTTTAAGTTTTAGAGACTTACCACTTTATGTAATACTTTTATTTTTATTTCTGTGCAGTAAAATACTACAAGACTTTCAAGCTTGTTGTCTTTTCTCCATCTATGCCTGAAAGAGCTGTTTGATGACTCTTTTTTCCCCCTACTTTTAAACTCCATAGCAAACAATTTCTTCACCAGGTCATGAGCATCAGCAGGATCATAAAATTAAGGGGCACGAAGTCATACAGGGTTTGGTAAGGGATCAGCCCTTAGCAGGAGTGGATCTGCTGAAGATAGTGGGGATGTTTTGATACTGTGGCTTCTGTATCTGTCCATCTGGCAAAGTATGTAACATGAAGGAAAAACTTCTATGCCGTGAGAAATCCATCCCAATAAGTGTACACCCACCCTGAGCCCTTCTCTCCCTAGCAGGAAGGGAAGGCAGTCTTGAGGTTTCAGCCACCCACAACTTCTTAGGAGAAATCTCACTCTGAACTTCGCTCACCCACATCCCAGAAGAGAGAGGACGCTGATCTTCTTGCTGCATACTGGGAACAGGTGATTGCCAAGATATTAATGAATCCAACAGCGAATTAACTGCTCTCCATTGTTGCAGTTGAACTCATGCCATTGACCTTGAGTTGTGATTGCACACTGAGGAGTCCCAGAGCAGCTGCAGAGGAAAGGGTCGATGCATATTTCAAACAGGTCAGCCCCAGACCTCTATAAATGTCCATCACAGGCAAATGAATTGTGAGAGATCAGAGGATTTTGACTCCTTCATGAGGCCATGGATATGCGACAGGCAACTCTCAGAATTATCAGGTCCGTTTTCTGGTGAATGGAGACCAACAGCCAGTTTTACCAAGAGCTTTCTTTGCAGCCCAGGTGCTAGTATGGAGAGTAGCAAGGGAAGCACAAAAACCAGAAATCTACGACTCTCTGTGAGAGTGGCTGGTAAGTAGTTTATTTACCATCACAATTTTCAAAAACACTATCCCAGAATCAGGATATACCTACACCTTAAAAACATATTACAGAATATTGTACATATTTTCATTACCATTTTGATGGCATTTATGTAATTACCTATCGTAGCACCTTATCTATGTGTGTCTAAGTTTCCACAATACTACTTGTATTGCCAGAGTAGAAATAACTTCAGAGGTTATCACAAAACCTGTGGGATTTAGCATGATGCCTCCAGTACTGGAAGAAAACCCAAAACATAACCAGAAACGCTGGGATGCCTAAATTCCTTAAGTGAGATGATGTGTGTGGAAAATTACTTATGGTAAACAATAGATTATGCTAAGTGTTAATCCTCTGCTTTTGATGAGCAGGACGAAAAGGAATAATTTTTAGAGAGAAAGTATAGGGACACATCCCCATTATGATACAATATAGCATAACAATAGACCTACCAAAATATCTCTTTAAATAAAAATCATTATTGTAGAAGAAGTTATGTTTAGAAACGTATTCATTCACTAACTAGGGGTTTTCATTTTTATCTTACAACACATGGATGCTTGGGGAGGGGAGTTGCAAGAAATTTATTAACTGTAATAAATCCCTGAAGCTTGTGAGTAATCTACTTCATACACAAACCCCCTCCATTAGAAATATTAAATTTTGGGGTCACTCATAAGTGACTTCATTCTCGGTAACTCGACTTTGAGATGACTGATTGGGAAAGAAAGATGCAGAACTGCTTGTTCGGTGGGAACTGATCCGATGGTCTCTATAAGGGATATGTTTAGGAGACAGGAGACACTGAGTTCCTCAGAAGCCGCTGGACTATGCTGCCTCACTTATGCCCACAGAGGCTTTATTTTTCTCAGCAAGATATCAACACCAGAACCACTGAACAGAAATGTCCTCTCATCTCTGTCAAGTCTCTGTTAGATCCTTTAGGTCCCACACAGTACCGTCTTTAAAGAATCTTTTAAAAACTCTGTTCCATGGATGTACTTCACAGACCTTCTTCATTCTTCAAACCTTTACTGAGTGCACATTTACACAAGATGTTGCCCTAGTGTTTAGAACACAATTGAGAGGCCCAACTAGGACCTGGAGGAGCGCATATTCAAGATGGAATGAGGGGCTTTGACAAGTATTAAGTGCTCCATTCCCAGAGCTGCCCAAGCAAACCCTAAGGGAAAATAATGACAATTTGTAGATTACATAGAATTTTCACCAAGTTTCCTGCACATATAGAGTTTATCTTCCCATTAGATTGTAAGTTGGTTTAAGGACAGTGTCGGAGACCAGTTCCAACAGGGGGTCTCAGGAGACGAACGGATGGTGCGAATTCGGTGAAAGAGGGGGGTGGAGAAACAACACAGACACCAAAGTGAAGGGGTTGATCACAATCTTTACTTGTGAAGCTGATCATATATATTTTTTATTTTGGCAGGCTTACAGTACTTTGTGGTTACAAAACAGGAATCATTATTAAAACAAAAGAAAATATTACGTAGCTACGATTAAAATAGAAGAATGTATCTTGGCTTAAGCATAAGCAATCATTTGTACTTTCAGTTGGAGTTTTGCTTTGAGCTCTTTCTGCTTAGTTAACTTTTAATAGTAGTTACAAATGTCCCGAACTTTTGGGCTATACCTTGACTATTCTTTCTTGACTTACTGACTGGAACCGGTGCCATGGTTACGGCAAGTAGTTGATTTGTTATTACTTGTAACCAAACAAATGTAAGAGCACAAATCATTGTGCACAGGAAAAAGAACAAGTTGTCCAGTACTAAGCACTAATCTATCTTCTTAACATTGATTTTCCTTCTCTAGATTTTAATTTAATTTCTCAAAAACTTCCTTGACAGGAATACAGGGAGTTTTTCTTTAGACATTATCAATTTACACTCCACAGCTAAATCATTGCATTTAGAGCAAACAGATCTGTGCGTTAGAAGTAGTTGCATTAATTGGGAAAGTCATGATTTTTTCTTTATACTTAATGGTCATATAATAAATCAAAACTATACTTATTAAAGGAATACAAAAACAAATCAGCCCATTCCCAGAAACATACTGCACTCCTCCAGAGGATGGATGCCTTGCGCCATCCACCTCAGTAGGGCCTTGCCATTGCCTGAGTCAGGGGAGGGGCGCAGCAGGACAGGGATCAGATCTTTTCCTCTTTGGGTTTCTTAGTAGATCTGGCTTAGGACTAAATTAGACCCTGAATAGGAACAAAATTGGTTTGAAATGAAATTAACCAATACCAAGAAAAGAAATTTTAAAATCCTAAATGGAAAAGAGAATTTTTTATTTTGAAGAATTTTATAACTAGAAGGCTCTGACATATCGTAAGAGGTAATAATTTGTCTTCCCTTTTCCCTTTATGCTAGAAGAAGCACAGGTGAAATAGAAAGAACTGAAAGAGCTGGCACAGTGGTGCAGGCCTGTAACCCAGCAGCTCAGGAGGCTGAGGCAGGAGGATAGTGAGTTCAAAGACAGCCTTAGCAAAAACAAGGCACCAAGAAACTCAGTGAGACCCTGTCTCTAAATAAAATATAAAATAGCGCTGGGGATGATGCTCAGTGGTCAAGCCCCTGAGTTCAATCTCCGGTAACTGCCCCCCTACATCCCGGTCCCCAAAAAACAGAACTGAAAGAGATGTTAAATGCTGAATTGAGTGCTCAATCTCAAAGACAGGAAGGAGGCTTTTTCCTGGTGAATTTGTTAAGATTTTAAACCTACCAGTCAGGGGTAAGGGCATCCCTGCATGTTAGGTGAAAGAGCCCAGCCTCCCTCAAAGTGTGTCCTTGGACCAGCATCACTGGGAACACGTGGAACTCACTGACTGAGGCCAACTGTTCTGCACAATGACCTCTGATCTTTCCCTCGGCTGCAAGCACCCACACCACATGGAAGGATATGAGGACAACTCTCGGCCAGGCCAGATAGCTCATAGATTTCACAGTAGTAAATTCACATTGCCACAAGCACCTGAAATCATTCAGATATTTATCTGAATAAATTGACCTAGTACTCTGTGTGTGTGTGTGTGTGTGTGTGTGTGTGTGTGTGTGTGTTTAAGCAATTTACTGGGCAACATAAAAATTGGATTTAAAAATTTTAATCATTGCTTGTGCTATTGAGATCAAATAGGAATCATTGTTTCCCTGATGTGCATAAGGGTTTTCATAATCACACCATTCTTCCTCGTTTTGGTCATGACCATTATTTTTTTTTCATTTGAGGAAATGAATCCCTAAGGTTAGTCAGCAAAACATTTCATTTATTGCCAACCAAAAAAAAATTCTTCTTTTAAGACTCTAGACTTATTTATTTTATTTTGTTTACATTTAGATTTTAAAATTAGTTGTTCTAAACTGAAGCACCGACTTTCTATTGAAATTTAAATACTTTAAGCTTCTTAAGGCCCTGAGATTTGGAATTTTAATGAAAGCTGTGTTGGCCTATTAATCATGTGCAATGAATTATTAGAACCAAAGACAAGAATGTCTGGGTATTTAAGATAATAAGACAATTTACTAATATATGGTATTATCATCAGGTAACAAAGTATCACTACAAATAATAGTTATTACATGATAAATTTTCTGAGTCAATTTTTTTTTGTTTCTTAAATCATAATTGTTAATACATATTAAATGTACAAATTAATGTACATTATGCAAATGAAATAGATTCATTGATGTTTCCCTACATGCATTGATATATTGTGCATTAATTTCAATTCTTTTTTCTGTAAAATGGGGATAATAGGTTATCTTATAGGTTGTTGTGTAAACCAAATAAGTTAATGCATGTAAAAGTCTTATAGGCATTTAATAAGTGTTAGGTAATTTTATCTAATGTGTGTCTCTATTCGTTACTCAATTTGAAAAATCCTGATTGGATTCAGGTATGTAAAAATTCATCTTTTCAAAGAAATGCACTGAGTTTTGATAGAATGGATTATCCGAAATTCAATCTAATTTTTACAGAAAACATGCCACTTTTAAACTACATTAAACAAGGTTCTTAAAGTCAGGCATTTATGCGTATTGAAGCAATCTAAAAAGACTCACACTCAAATTATTTTTCTATGAAATGTGCCCTAGATGTTTATGATGATTATGGTTATTATTATTGCAGAGCAGAGGGTTTACTATTAAGTTGATCTAATTCCTATGCTGCATTATATAAATTCTAAGGAGCAAGTACATATTGTGTCACAAACTGTCATTCATGAGTTATGATTGTTAATAATGATTCTAATGGTGACCATGATGATGATTCAATCTAATGTCTTACATTAATAAAGAGCGTAGAGGATAAGGAAAATTGTTTGGGTATCATCCTTCACGCTACCCCACACCCGTGACCTACAAGAAATTAGCCAGTAAAATCAAGGAAAAACTTATATGTAGATAAAATTATATAAACATACATTGGGAGATTTTTTAATGCCCCATGAAATTGTCTCTCCTGAACTGACCTTTATATTTAAGACCTTTACAATAGCAGTATGCACAACTTCAGAGATTGCATTTTTAAATCCCTGAACATGTACGTTTAGTTTTCCCTTTTACACATCCAAAGACCATGTACCAATTTCCCATAGTAAAATCTGCTGGAACTGCCTTCTATGTGGATTTTTATTTCTTTTTCTGAAAACATCTAGATATCTACGTATAAAAGAGTTTGTCATATTGATCTTTTTGATATGGGGAGTTAAAAGAAAGTACATGTCACTGATTTCTAAATGACTTGAAGTTTATCCAGGTAGTTGATAGAGAAAACAGAGAACGTAAGAAATGTCAAGTACATGTAGCTTCCGGCTCCATTTCAAAGTTGATTTATTGTAAATCAATGCTAATAAGGTAACCTCTTGTTTAGGGAAATTATTTAGAGAAAGCGATACCTACAACTGACCTAGATAGTGTGGTGTTTTTAGACATTTCTGGATAAACTTTTACTACAATTTTCGTGAACACCAAGTATCAGAAGAATCCCTACTTTCTCTATTTCCTTCTCTACTTTCTCTATTATCCAGGGGGATTTCACATTCACCCTTTCCTGTAACAGTTTTCTTCAAGACAATGACTCCCAAATCCACACCTGCAGTTCTAGGCTGTCTGTGAAGGACATTTTCACATGATTATCCCACAGATAACTCACATTCAACATTACTGAAATCAAATCCACCAAAGCCTTCTCTACATGTGCTATTCCTCACATATTCCTGTTTTCCTGAGTGATCCCACCAGCTAGCCAGCCTGCCCAAACTGATTTGTTGTCTATACAATGTCCTCTTAAACTAGGACTTTAAAGTTCTCCATATCCTTCTCCATGAGGGCTTCAGAGATTTTCTCCCACCTTCAACACAGCACGTCTTCAGATACAGACAACTTCATTTCGATCTTGTTTTAGAACTGAGATCACTCTTTTGAACTAAACAGGTGTGTCTAAAACCTGGGCAACCAGGTTCACTGTTATCGACCTCTGCTCCTTGGACTCACATGCACAATTCCATGAGTGGGTCTATCTGCCTGTTCTAGACCTAGAGATCTGATGATTTTCTAAAACCCAGTCTATCTCCCTCCAGATGTCCCTGTTTTCAATGTGTACTCACCTGAAAGAGATTTATGGGGCCCTATTGTTGATACTCTGCAATCATTGATGTCCATGCTCAAACCCAAGCCTGGATTCTAGAGACACACCTGGGCTTTCTCACCCATGGCATGGTGGGGGGTGGGAAGTTTTCTGAGGTTTCTATTGCCAAGTACCTTGCTTAAAATCAGGCCTGACACAGCTTCACAGAGCCTAGTCCCGACCCCATAGGCTGATACCCTGCCACCTCCCTTGAAGTAGCAGTCTCCTCAATGACCCAGGGCTTGGCAACATCCACTGGTACTATCTCACCAGCCCCTTGAAGCCTAGCTGGAGTCTCCATAGAAACAGGGTACAACTCTAAGGAAATGGGCTCCCTCCTCCTGCCCCAGTGTGATGCAGCTCTCAGAGAAGCTCAATAGTTAGGGTCTTTCCATTTATAGCAATTAGGATAACCAAGTGTTCTGAGCTTGCTGAGCGTTAGATAACAGATTCCTGCTATATTGTTTGAGATTTCTGCCATCAATGTTGCCTGAGATGCCAAGTTGAAATCCCACTAACTATAAGACAGTGTTCTCAGTCAAGATCAATCCCACAACCAATAACACACACACACACACACACACACACACACACACACATACACACACACATGCACACGCCCATCCATCATGGTGAGCGAGGCTTTGTATCTGTGATACAGACTGAATGCACCCACCAATCACATTCACTGCTTCAAACAGATCGTGATCAGGAAACAACTGATGTCACTTGTAAAATGTGATATGTCCTGGAGTATCACTGTGGTAAAAAAGAAGTAGAGAAATGCAAAAAATGGGAGAAAATACTTAACCTCTTAGAGACCTATAAAATTATTTAGATGTGGTTCCAACCAATCATGAGTTAAAAATCATCTTGAAAAAATGCTTTCACTTCTATTTATCAATATACTTGGTTACTTACTTACTTACTTACTGCAGTACTGGGGATTGAACCCAGTGGCACTCTACCATGAAGCTATATCCCCAGCCCTTTCAATTATTTGGTGCGAGGGACCTTGCAAAATTTCAAATTTATGATCCTCCTGCCTTAGTCTCCCAAGTACCTGGGATTAAAGGCAGGTACCACAATTCCCCATTAATTACTTATTTTTAAAATAAAACTATTTTTAAAAATTGAACTATAATTTGTACTCAAAGAATACACAGATCTAAAGTGTACAGGTTTATAATAATTTACATATATATGAACTACCAAAAATCAGGATATAAAACATTTCCATCACTTTAGAAAATTCCTTCATGCTTCAACTGATATCACCCCTGAGCTCCAAAAAAAAAAAAGACCACCATTATTACTTGACCATTATAGCTGTTTTCCTAATTTTTGAACTTTATTTAAAGGAGACATACAGTATATATTTTGTATCTGGCTTCTTTCACCCAGAAATTTTTTTTAAATTTGTCAATGTTATTAATCTTTCAGTATTTGTGTTTCTAAGTGCATTATTCCACTGCATGATAAACCGTGATTTGTCTTCTGTCCTTCTGCTGAAGGCATAATATTTGTTTGAGTTATTATGAATTTTTACACAAGAATTTTTGTGAAGTGTGCATTAATTTCCTTGGAAATATGCTAGGAATGGGATTTTTTTTGAATAGAATAACTACATATTTAACTAAATTAGAAATTACTAAATATTTTTGAAAAGTAAGTGTATAGACTTCAAATTTCAACTTGAGTATCTATCAAAATAGCTAGAAAGCATGTTGTTTTCATCATTATAATAACCAAAAAGAGCAGAAGAAAATGCAAATTAATGACTTTTCTTGACTTTATTAGGATGAAGATTATAAGGCAAACAACTAACCGAAGTCTGGGGAGAGATAAGCAACCAAAATAATCCAGGCATTTTTTTAACTATGGGAGAAACCACTAGATACATAGGAGTTTAATTATAAAAAAAAAAAACTCAAATAAAAAATAGTTAACGGATTGCTAAAGACTAAGTATTGACTGGTTTAAGAGCATAACGACCCAGAGAGCTATAGACATAAGATGTTTGTATTTTTTCTTTTTCTCCATGGATTCCACCAAATGCTCCCAGGAAGATAGGAAATATTCTGAGAAAGTGTCTTTAATGGTATCATTTCTTGGATAGGTGGAGGGACAAAGAGCAGCAACAGCAGCCAAAACTCCTCCCAGACACATTTCCTGATTTTTTGCATAGAACAAAATCTGTAATCTTCAGGGGCAAGAGTAACAGAAACTGTTACATTAGGACACTCAACGGAAAACCTTTGCAGCTATGGAAAGAAACAGGCTGAAATGTCTAACGTCGGGAGGAACAAGAACTAGGCTCAGCCATATTGCTAGAAAGTGGGTCACTGTGAAGGCCATATCCCTGTGACTGAGTTTACAGTACCTAAGGCAGGGCTTCCTGGAAACATCAGAAATCCCTTCTCTGTTTCTCACTAGTCCACTAACATGCATTGACTGAAAATAACAGTAGAATACAGCTGAGAATTCTTCAAGAAATAGATTATCTCTGGAGAACAGCGAAAATAGAATACACAAAGGCAAGCAGGGAACAATATTAACTAACTGAACTCAGCCATATGGAATAAGGATAACATTACAGTCAATTGAGATCAATCCCAGAATGCAAGGCTGGTTCAATATTCAAAAATTCAATCAACCGAATTTCCATAGTAACAGTCTAAATAAAAAAAAAATTATATCATTTGAATAGATGCAGAGAAAATAATAAAATTCAATATCTATTTATGATAAAAAGTATAACTAAATAAAACTAGGGTCAAAGTACAGTGGTAGAGTGCATGCTTAGTATGCATAAGGCTCTGAATTCAAAACCCAGCACACATACACCAAAAAAAAAAAAAACTACTATAATAAAATGGATAGACATTTTCTAACTTGATTAAAGGCATTGAGTAAATGTAATGTGCCAGACACATAGCTTATATTATCTCAAAAGTTTTTTCAGCAGTTGTGAAATAGACATCATTAATATCCTAAGCAAGGAACAAACTGAGGAATAGAGATGAGCTGACTTTTTTACAAACAACATCTAGTAAACAACAGATGGATTTCAATCCACATCTATCTGGACCAAGAGCCTACTGTTTTACTATAATATTTTTCATTTAAGATTGAAAAAGAAACAGAAATTTTAGTTCAAAACAATGGATCACAGATTAGCATTGGTAACATGATAGAAAATCAGTAATTCTATCAATCATTTTTTTTCAGGAAATGTAATGTTTGGTGCGGTAAATCTTATAATACAAAAGGAAAAAAATACCTAAGTATATATCATTTATCAAAATTTCTTTTATCTTATAAAACTTAAAAAAATAAAAGTTTCTACTGAAAAAAAATAGATCAATGTATTTAAAAGCATGTGACTTATAATTTTACTTTTAAGAAATAATCAGAGATGATCACAGATACATATGTATGAAAGCTTCTATTCCAATATTTATGATAGTAAATGGAATGGAAGGTTTCTATGATCAATAAAAAGGGAGATATTAGCTTAATATGATGTTAGGAAATTAAGATTACAAGACAAACAACTAAATAGAGTACAACAATATTTGGAAATTTGCTTTGGATATTTTAAAGATAGATAGAGCTAGAATGGGATGAATGCAAAGAGAGCTTTGATTTTGGGACCTGTTCTATTCTTTTGAATAACTTTCTGCATTTTCTTCATTTTTCCACAATGAAAACTTATTACTTGAAATAACAGACATACAAAAAAGAATTCATCACAGTGAATCACGGTGTTAGGAGGGAGATACTGCAGATTCAATGAGACACAGGGGTTGATAGCTGGTTGTGCATTTGACCAAGTCTCCATTTATTCTTACCAAAGAGTACCCATGCAAAAGTCTGTGAGAAGTTATGCTCTCTTTAAAGTCACTCCTATATGTCTCTTTCCAGAGTACAGACATCTCTGTATTCAATATTATTTGCCATGTTGCTGCAGATTAACAAGCCTGTTTGGGGTGCTCTCAGTCCATTCTCATCATGGTCTCTTTTTCTCTGTTTTGTAGCTATGACACCATTGAAAATGAGGAATCAATCATTTGTCACTGAATTCATAATCTTGGGATTTTCCAACCACTCCAACCTACAGGGCTGGTTCTTCCTGCTCTTTATGGTCATTTACCTGACCACTCACATGGGGAACATGCACATAATAGTGGCCACCAGGGTCAGTCCTGCTCTCCACACTCCAATGTACATTTTCCTCAGCAATTTGAGCTTCTTGGACGTCTGCTAAACATCCACCACCCTCCCAGTACTGCTGGTGAACTTCTTCTGGGAGAAGAAGGCCATTTCTTATGAGGGCTGCCTTTCCCAGATCTTCTTCTTAGTGACAAGTGCTGGCACAGAAGGCTTCTTACTGGCTTTGTGGCCAGTATGACTGCTGTGTGGCCACCTGCTGACCTCCTCAGTACCCAGTCATCATGAGTGTGAAGGTCTGTGTTGGCCTGGTGACTGGGTCCTGGCTGTGTGGGCTGGTGAATTTGGTCACACACACGGTGCTGGCCATCACACTCACTCTGTGTGGGTCCACCAGTTCAGCGACTTTCTCTGTGACACCCCATTGCTCCTGAAGCTCTCCTGCTCAGACACCTCTGTCAACGAGTCTGCGCTCCATGTTGTCAGTGCCACCATGGGCCTGAGCCCCTGCCTCTTCACTGCAGGCTCCTACGCACTCATCATTGCGGCCATTCTGGGGATTCCCTCTGCCCAGGGCAGGAGGAAGGCCTTCTCTACCTTTGCGTTCCCCCTCACGGTCGTGGTGGTCTTCTATGGAACAGCCAACTTCCACTATGACAGGCCCAGAGAAGGCTGATTATGGACACCTTGGTCTCTGTGCTCTTCTGTGTGGTGAGCTCATGTTGAGCCCCATCATTCACAGGCTGGGAAGCAACGAGGTCCAGAGTGCCCTGAGGAAGCTGGCTGGAGGGTGTGCATTCCTTTGCACGATCAAAGTCTACACCAATCTTCAAACTGGAGTATACAATCATCTGAAAAAAGATGCCTCCCAGGGACTTGTTGGCACCAGGTTAGAGAGTCTGTATCTGGAGTTTTAACTCCAAATCCCGCTTTTAAAATCTATGAGACTCCTTTCTCTCCGCTCTTTTTACAAACACCCTTTTCCCAATTTCAGGTTCAAGTGTGTCGGACACCTTGTGTGGGTGTTCAGCACCATCTCTGTCCTTCTGTGTTCTCCCCACACCAGAGGGACAGAAAGTATGAGAACCTCGTTTCCCACACTCCCCTGCCTTCAGGCCTCCATTTTTGGAGGTTCTGTTAAGATGAGCCAAACACTAGGCAGAGAGGAAGAAAGGAAAGGAAGAAAGCGGGTTCTTTTGGATCACATAGCAGCAGCAGCAAACCAGCCCTGTAGAGGCAGGAACTAATCTCCTTGGTGCCAGGAGCTGTGTGTGCAGGCTCCTAGAAAGCTGTTCCTGAATGTGGGTCACAGTAGAATGGAATGAGCGTCTCTTTCTTGGGATGTTAGTGTTTCAATATATGAGGTGGTGTCACCTGCCCTATTTTTCTTTTTTCTTCCAGATCTCCCAACCATTTTATAACGTTTTTCTGTGTCAACTTCCTGTACCCTAAGACATCAAGAGTCGTTTTTCATCTTTACCTGACCACGGTGGCACTGACCACAATAGTGGTTTACGTCAGAGTTGGTTCTAGATAACAGATCTGAGGAGGTAGGTTGGATGTCTGACCTGAGGGAATTGAATATGTTGATGATGTCACAGCCCATGGGAAAGGAGACCTGATAATTCCTTGTGTGCAATGACCCAACAGAGACTTTAAGTTATCGTGGCCTGAAATCCAATGTCTATGGAAAACTGAGCTTTGGAATAACACCATCGACCTTCAGGGTGGGAATGAACATTACAACATGACTACAGACTGCTGTTACTGACTGGAGTGGGAGACTTACAGAAATAAAATGATAGGTTCAAGCATTATATTCCTCCTTCAAGTCAGGTTCAGATCATCAGAAATATTTTCTCTCTGGAAACTGATAAAGGTTAATATCAGAATAAAACATCCAATTCTCCAAATTGCAGAAGTACAAAGAAAATTATAAATCCACAATTTCTCCAGGTCTCTCTTATGTCAATTAGGACATTAATTGGGGAATGATTGAGACCCTGTTAATTAGAATGACAAAATAACAGTGGAATTAGACAAATCTCAGAGCCTTGAACACTGAAATCTCCATTAACCCTCTTTGCTGTCAGAAGCAGCCCCTCTTTTCCCGAGGAGAGTACCTTTCCCTAAATTGAAGACGCTGTGGTGACTCTACCTAGGCAGTTGTCTTTTTTTTTTTAATAGAGAGTGAGAGAAGAGAGGATAAGAGAGGAGAGAGGGGAGAGAGAGAGAGAGAGAGAGAGAGAGAGAGAGAGAGAGAGAGAGAGAAAGAGAGAGAGAGAAAATTTTTAATATTCATTTTCTAGTTCTCGGTGGACACAACATCTTTGTTGGTATGTGGTGCTGAGGATCGAACCCGGGCCGTACGCGTGCCAGGCAAGCGCACTACTGCTTGAGCCACATACCCAGCCCAATTGTCTTTAAGATGCTCATCCATCATCTCACATTGTCACCAGACTCATAATTAAGGTCTGAGCCTAGAAAGCCTCAGGTACGAGTATAAAATGTATCCCAGGAGAGTATAAGGGTCACACCAAAATAAAAGGTAAATATTTTATTGTATTTTGTTAATAGGAGCCTTAAGAATATATAAGAGAATTTGTTTGAGACTTCTAGACAAAAGAAGTCAGAACATATTGCTGGATCATCTTGAATGCAGTCACAGAGACGTAATCACCAGAAATGTTAGGGCCAAGAATTTTCCTGAGCCACGGGGAGTGGCTATTAGACTCTCTTTGGTTGATGGACTGAAATCTGGACTCAGTGTTTGCTTAACTTCAATGACCAATATGATCCTGAAATAATGGAGAGGATTGTGATCCGAAATAAATAAGGTGTTGGATGGCGTGTTATGTGACCCCTTCCCTGGCCTCACAGCTGGATCTGGAGGAGGGCCTGGAGCACCAGCCTTCGCCAAGGCCTCGTGGACATGCGTTCAGAAGGCAGCACCATATACTTGTGAAACCCGCAGCCGCTGTCCTCGGCAGCCTGGGAAGACATTAACAGATGGCATCGTTGAAACGGGCTCCCTGATTTCAGTGAGAATAAGGGGACCCTGAAGTAGAAGAGGCCATGTGGTGGAGCAGTGATCAGAATATTCGAATCTGTAGAGAATTTTGACAGTGGTAAATGATGGTGGTATTTATAGATGGGAAATAAATGGGCACCCTCCTAGAATAGTGCCTGTCCCATGTAATGTGAAACTCTTCTTTTCACACTTCATTGGTGCATTGTAGTGGTCCATAATGGTGGGATTTGCTGACACATATTTGAACATGCACACAAAATAACCGTGAACTTTGGCCAATATCATTCCAATATTTCCCTTTTCCTCACCTCCTCCCCTGGTGTCTTGACTCTACTGATCTTCCTTCAACTTTCATGATGAGACTCCCTTCCCAACTTTCCTTCCTTCTCCCCCTCTAGCTTTAACCGAGGAAAAACATACGGCCCTTAACTTTCTGAGTTGCTTATTTCCCTTAATGTTCTGAAGATCTATCCATCTTCGAGCATGACATAATTTCGTTCTTCTTAATGGCTGAATGAAATTCCAGTGTGCATATACCAGATGTTCTTTATCCATTCGTCCACTGATGTCACCTCGGTTGGTTCATGGGCATGTATGTGTCATTATAGTATGATGACTTCAATCCGCTGTGATAAATACCAAGCAGAGGTAGAGTTGGGTCGCAGGGTGGTCCTTGGCTACTCCTGAGGAGCCTCCATCCCGATTTCTTTGGTGGTTGTGCTGATTTACATGCCCACGAACAGGGTGAGAGTGCTCCTTTCTCTCCAATTCTCTCCTTGTCACACTCATTTCTGTTTGTATTCTTGGGGGTTGCCTTTGTCACTGAAGTGAGATGAAATCTCAGGGTAGTCTTTACTTGCAAGTATTTTCATATATTTGTTGGCCACTCACATATTTTCTTCTAAGACGTGTCTGTTTAGTTCATTTAGTTTCCCATTTGGTAATTGGGTTATTTGATAATTGAGTTATTTAATAATTGTGGGTTTGATGTAAAGTGTTTTGAGTTCTTTATTAATATTCCGAATGTTCATCCTCTTTTAGAAGAGCACCTTATAAAGATTTTCTCCCTTTCTGTAGGTTCTCTCTTCATATTCTAATTGTCTCCTTTGCTGGGCAGAACCTTCTTAATTTGATGCCATCCTATTAGCTAACTTTTGGTGTTATCTCCTGAGCTTTAAGCATCCTATTAAGAAAGTCATTGCCTAGGCCTGTAGGTTGGAGTATTGACTTTGTTTTTTACCATGAAACTGCATAATTTTTGGTCTAGTGCCTGGGTCTTTAATGCATTTTGAGTTAATTTTTTGCAGGGTGTGCGATAGTTCCGGTCTCATTCTTCTGCATTTGGACAGGGGTGTAGAAGGACTGTTTCAGAGAGTAGATGTTAAAGACTTGGATGCAGAAGAACTGTTGCAGAGAGCAGAAGTTGGAGACTGAGGTTCAGAAGGACTGTTACAGAAAGCAGAGTTTGGAGACTGGGGTACACAAGGATCGTTGCAGAGAGCAGAGTTTTCAGACTGAGGTGCAAAAGGACTGTTGCAGAGAGCAGATGTTGGAGACTGGGGTTCAGAATGACTGTAGCAGAGAGCAGAGTTTGGAGACTGGGGAGAAGGAGAGTCGTTGCAGAGAGCAGAGGTTGTAGACTGGTGTGCAGAAAGACTGTTACGGAGAGCAGAGTTTTGAGACTTGGTTGCAGAAGGATCTTACAGAAAGCATAGTTTTGAGACTGAGGTGCAGAAGGAGTGAAACAGAGAGCAGAGTTTGGAGACTGTAGTGCATAAGGACTGATATAGAAAACAGAGGTTGAAGACTACGGTGCAGAACGACCATTACAGAGTGCCGAAGTTGGAGACTGCAGTACAGAAGGACTGTTACAGAGAGCAGAGATTAGAAATTGGGGAGCAGAAAGACTGTTTCAGAGAACAGAGGTTGGAGACTGGGTTGCAGCAGGACCATTGAAGAAAGCAGAGGTTGGAGACTAGGTTGAAGAAGAATGTTACAGAGAGCAGAGTTTGGAAACTGGGGTGGAGAAAGACCTTACAGAGAACAGAGTTTGGAGACTGGGAAATAGAAGGAGTGTTAAGATGAGGACACGTTGGAGACTGGGGTGCAGAAAGATCATTGCAGAGAGCAGAGGTTGGAGACTAGGGGGCAGAAGGACGGTTGCAGAGAGCAGAGGTTGGAGACTGAGGTGCAGAAAAACTGTTACAGAGAGCAGAGTTTGAAGAGTAAGGTGCAGAAGGATTGTTAAAGACAGCAGGAGTTGGAGACGGAGTTTCAGAAGAATCATTGATGAGAGCAGAGGTGGAGACTGGGCTGCAGAAGGATCGTTACAGAGAGCACAGGTGGGAGAGTGGGGTGCAGAAGGACTGTTACAGATAGAACAGGTTAAAGCCTGGGGTGCAGAAGGAATGTTGCACAAAGCAGAGGTTGGAGACTGGGGTGCAGAAGGACTGTTGCAGAGAGCAGAGTTTAAAGACTGAGATGCAGAACGACTGTTACACAGAGAAGACGATGGAGATTGTTTGAAGCATTATGATACAGAAAGCTGAGGTGGGAGCCTGGGGTGCAGAAGGACCGTTACAGAGAGCAGAGGTTAGAGACTGGCGTGCAGAAGGACTGATGCAAAGAGCAGAGTGTGGAGACTGGGGTGCAGAAAGATCGTTGCAGAGAGCAGAGGTTGGAGACTAGGGGGCAGAAGGACGGTTGCAGAGAGCAGAGGTTGGAGGCTGAGGTGCAGAAAAACTGTTACAGAGAGCAGAGTTTGAATAATGAGGTGCAGAAGGATCGTTGAAGACAGCAGAAGTTGGAGACGGAGTTTCAGAAGAATCATTAATGAGAACAGAGGTGGAGACTGGGCTGCAGAAGGATCGTTACTGAGAGCACAGGTGGGAGAGTGGGGTGCAGAAGGACTGTTACAGAGAGAACAGGTTAAAGCCTGGGGTGCAGAAGGAATGTTGCACAAAGCAGAGGTTGGAGACTGGGGTGCAGAAGGACTGTTGCAGAGAGCAGAGTTTAAAGACTGAGATGCAGAAGGACTGTTACACAGAGAAGACGATGGAGATTGGTTTGAAGAATTATGATACAGAAAGCTGAGGTGGGAGCCTGGGGTGCAGAAGGACCGTTACAGAGAACAGAGGTTGGAGACTGGCGTGCAGAAGGACTGATGCAGAGAGCAGAGTTTTGAGACTGGGGTGCAGAAAGATCGTTGCAGAGAGCAGAGGTTGGGGACTAGGGGGCAGAAGGACGGTTGCAGAGAGCAGAGGTTGGAGACTGAGTTGCAGAAAAACTGTTACAGAGAGCAGAGTTTGAAGAGTGAGGTGCAGAAGGATTGTTGAAGACAGCAGGAGTTGGAGACGGAGTTGCAGAAGAATCATTGATGAGAGCAGAGGTGGAGACTGGGCTGCAGAAGGATCGTTACAGAGAGCACAGGGGGGAGAGTGGGGTGAAGAAGGATTGTTACAGAGAGAACAGGTTAAAGCCTGGGGTGCAGAAGGAATGTTGCACAAAACAAAGTTTGGAGACTGGGTTGCAGAAGGACTGTTGCAGAGAGCAGAGTTTAAAGACTGAGATGCAGAAGGACTGTTACACAGAGAAGACGATGGAGATTGGTTTGAAGAATTATGATACAGAAAGCTGAGGTGGGAGCCTGGGGTGCAGAAGGACCGTTACAGAGAGCAGAGTTTGAAGACTGGCGTGCAGAAGGACTGATATAGACAACAGAGTTTGGAGACTAAGGTGCAGAACGACCATTACAGAGTGCCGAAGTTGGAGACTGCAGTACAGAAGGACTGTTACAGAGAGCAGAGATTAGAAATTGGGGAGCAGAAAGACTGTTTCAGAGAACAGAGGTTGGAGACTGGGTTGCAGCAGGACCACTGAAGAAAGCAGAGGTTGGAGACTAGGTTGGAGAAGAATGGTACAGAGAGCAGAGTTTGGAAACTGGGGTGGAGAAAAACCTTACAGAGAACAGAGTTTGGAGACTGGGGAGTAGAACGAGTGTTAAGATGAGGACACGTTGGAGACTGGGTTGCAGAAAGATCGTTGCAGAGAGCAGAGGTTGGAGACTAGGGGGCAGAAGGACGGTTGCAGAGAGCAGAGGTTGGAGACTGAGGTGCAGAAAAACTGTTAGAGAGAGCAGAGTTTGAAGAATGAGGTGCAGAAGGATCTTTGAAGTCAGCAGAAGTTGGAGACAGAGTTTCAGAAGAATCATTGATGAGAGCAGATGTGGAGACTGGGCTGCAGAAAGATCGTTACAGAGAGCACAGGTGGGAGAGTGGGGTGCAGAAGGACTGTTACAGAGAGAACAGGTTAAAGCCTGGGGTGCAGAAGGAATGTTGCACAAAGCAGAGGTTGGAGACTGGGGTGCAGAAGGACTGTTGCAGAGAGCAGAGTTTAAAGACTGAGATGCAGAACGACTGTTACACAGAGAAGACGATGGAGATTGTTTGAAGCATTATGATACAGATAGCTGAGGTGGGAGCCTGGGGTGCAGAAGGACCGTTACAGAGAGCAGAGGTTGGAGACTGGCGTGCAGAAGAACTGATGCAGAGAGCAGAGTTTGGAGACTGGGGTGCAGAAAGATTGTTGCAGAGAGCAGAGGTTGGAGACTAGGGGGCAGAAGGATGGTTGCAGAGAGCAGAAGTTGGAGACTGAGGTGCAGAAAAACTGTTACAGAGAGCAGAGTTTGAAGAATGAGGTGCAGAAGGATCTTTGAAGACAGCAGAAGTTGGAGACGGAGTTTCAGAAGAATCATTAATTAGAGCAGAGTTGGACACTGGGCTGCAGAAGGATCGTTACCGAGAGCACAGGTGGGAGAGTGGGGTACAGAAGGACTGTTACAGAGAGAACAGATTAAAGCCTGGGGTGCAGAAGGAATGTTGCACAAAGCAGAGGTTGGAGACTGGGGTGCAGAAGGACTGTTGCAGAGAGCAGAGTTTAAAGACTGAGATGCAGAAGAACTGTTACACAGAGAAGACGATGGAGATTGGTTTGAAGAATTATGATACAGAAAGCTGAGGTGGGAGCCTGGGGTGCAGAAGGACCGTTACAGAGAGCAGAGTTTGGAGACTGGCGTGCAGAAGGACTGATGCAGAGAGCAGAGTTTGGAGACTGGGGTGCAGAAAGATTGTTGCAGAGAGCAGAGGTTGGAGACTAGGGGGCAGAAGGACGGTTGCAGAGAGCAGAGGTTGGAGACTGAGGTGCAGAAAAACTGTTACAGAGAGCAGAGTTTGAAGAGTGAGGTGCAGAAGGATCGTTGAAGACAGCAGAAGTTGGAGACAGAGTTGCAGATGAATCATTGTTGAGAGCAGAGGTGGAGTGGGCTGCAGAAGGATCGTTACTGAGAGCACAGGTGGGAGAGGGGTGCAGAAGGATTGTTACAGAGAGAACAGGCTAAAGCCTGGGGTGCAGAAAGAATGTTGCACAAAGCAGAGGTTGGAGACTGGGGTGCAGAAGGACTGTTGCAGAGAGCAGAGTTTAAAGACTGAGATGCAGAAGGACTGTTACACAGAGAAGACGATGGAGATTGGTTTGAAGAATTATGATACAGAAAGCTGAGGTGGGAGCCTGGGGTGCAGAAGGACCGTTACAGAGAGCAGAGGTTGGAGACTGGCGTGCAGAAGGACTGATGCAAAGAGCAGAGTTTGGAGACTGGGGTGCAGAATGTTCGTTGCAGAGAGCAGAGGTTGGAGACTAGGGGGCAGAAGGACGGTTGCAGAGAGCAGAGGTTGGAGACTGAGGTGCAGAAGGACCATTACAGAAAGCACAGGATGGAGACTGGGTTTTAGAAGTATCCTAAAAAGAGCAGAGTTTAGACACTGAGGTGCAGAAGGACTGTTGCAGAGGGAAGAGGTTGGAGATTGGTACGCAGAAGTACTTTTGAAGGGAACATAGGTTGGATTCTGTGGTGCAGAAAGACTTTACAGACAGCAGAGGTTGGAGACTGGTGGGCATAATGACTGATACATTTTGTAGAGTTTGGAGACTCGGGTG
This sequence comes from Ictidomys tridecemlineatus, assembly GCF_052094955.1. Classification (NCBI taxonomy): domain Eukaryota; kingdom Metazoa; phylum Chordata; class Mammalia; order Rodentia; family Sciuridae; genus Ictidomys; species Ictidomys tridecemlineatus. Next base: position 99,674 of record NW_027526076.1, on the reverse strand, counting down.
CAGAAGGACTGTTACAGACAGCAGAGGTTGGAGACTGCAGTACAGAAGGACTGTTACAGAGAGCAAAGTTTGAAGTGTGGGGTGCAGAGGAATTGTTGCAGAGAGCAGATGTTGCAGAGTGAGGTGCAGAAGGACTGTTACAGAGAGCAAAGTTTGGAGACTGTGGTGCAGAAGGACTGATGCAGAAAGCAGAGTTTGGAGACTGGGGTGTAGAAGGACTGTTGCAGAGAGCAGAGTTTGGAGTCTGGGTTTGAGAAGGACTGTTGCAGACAGCAGATATTGGAGACTGGGGTGCAGAAGGAATGTTGCAGAGAGCAGAAATTAGAGACTCGGGTGCATATCGACTATTGCAGAGAGCATAGATTGCAGTCTGAGGTGCAGAAGGACTCATACAGACAGGAGAGTTTCGAGAATGTGGTGCAAAGGGACTGATACAGAAAGCAGAGGTTGGAGAATGTGGCGCAGAAGGACCCTTACAGCGAACAGAGTTTGGAGACTGCGGTACAGAAAGACTGGTACAGAGAGCAGAGGTTTTAGCCTGGGGTGCAGAGTAACTATTGTAGAGATCAGAGATTGAAGACTAGGGTGTAGAAGGACCATTGCAGAAAGCAGAGGTTGGAGACTGGGTTTTAGAAGGATCTTACAGAGAGCAGAGTTTGGACACTGAGGTGCATAAGGACTGTTGCAGAGAGCAGCGGTTGGAGATTGAGGAACAGTAGGACTGTTGTAAAGAACAGAGGTTGGAGTCTGAGGTGCAGAAGGACTGTTACAGAGAGCAGAGGTTGGAGACTGGGGTGCAGAATGACTGATACATAACGCAGAGTTTGGAGACTCGGGTGCAGAAGGACCGTTACAGAGAGCAGAGGTTGGAGACTGCAGTACAGAAGGACTGTTACAGAGAGCAGAGGTGGAAGACTGGGGTGAAGAAGGATTGTTGCAGAGAGCAGAGGTTGCAGAGTCAGGTTCAGACGGACTGTTACAGAGAGCAGAGTTTGGATAATGTGGTTCAGAAGAACTGATACAGAAAGCAGAGTTTGGAGACTGGGGTGAAGAAGGACCCTTACAGAGAACCATGGTTGAAGACTGCAATACATAAGAACTGACTTTGAGAATAAGGTTGGAGACTGGGGTGCAGAGGGACCATTGCTGAGAGCAGAGGTTGGAGACTGGGGTGCAGAAGGAATGTTACACAAAGTAGAATTTGGAAACTGGGTTACAGAAGGATCTTCCAGAGAGCAGAGGTTGGAGACTGTGTTGTAGAGAGACTTTTGCAGAGCAGATGTTGGAGACTGAGGTGCAGAAGGATCGTTGCAGAGAGCAGATTATGGAGACTGGGATATAGAAGGACTGTTCCAGAGAGCAGAGTTTGGAGACTGGGGTGTAGAAGGATTGTTGCAGAAAGCAGCTGTTGAATACTGAGTTGCAGAATGACTGTTTAAGAGAGCAGAGTTTGGAATCAGGGGTGCAGAAGGACTGATACAAAGAGCAGAGATTGGAGACTGAGGTGCAGAAGGAATGTTACAGAGAGCAGAGGTTGGAGACTGGTGTGCAGAAGGACCGATACCGAAAGCAGAGGTGAGATACTGGGGTCCAGAAGGACCATTACAGAGAGCAGAGGTTGGAGACTGCAGTACAGAAGGACTCTTACAGAGAGCAGATGATGCAGACTGTGGTGCAGAAGGACTGTTGCCGAGAACAGAAGTTGGAGACTGGGCTGCATAAGGACCGTTGCTGAGAACAGAGGATAAAGACTAATGTGCAGAAGGATTGTTACAGAGAGCATAGGTTAAAGACTGGGGTGCAGAAGGACTGTTACAGAGAGTAGAGTTTGGAGACTTGGGTGCAGAAGGATCTTTCAAAGAGCTGAGTTTGGCGACTGGGGTACAGAAGGACTGTAGCAGAGAGCAGAGTTTGGAAACTGGGGTGCATGAGGACCGTTGCTGAGAGCAGAGGTTAAAGACTGATGTTCAGAAAAATCATTGCAGAAAGCAGAGGTTGATGACTGCGGTGCAGAAGGACTCTTAAAGAGAGCAGAGTTTGGTACTAGGGAGCATTAAAACTGTTACAGAGAGCATAGTTTGAAGACTGGGTTGCAGAAGATAATTTCAGAGAGCAGAGTTTGGAGACTGAGGTGCAGAATAACTGTTACAGAGAGCAGAGGTTGGAGAGTGGGGTGGAGAAGGACTGTTTAAGAGAGCAGAGGTTGGAGACTGGGGTATAGAAGAACTGTTGAAGAGAGCAGATGTTGGAGATTGGGGTGCAAAAAGACTGTTGCAGAGAGCAGAGGTTGGAGACTGAGGTGTAGAAGGACTGTTACAGAGTGCAGATGTTTGAGACTGGGGTGCAAAAGGATCGTTGTAGTAAGCAAAATTGGAGACTGAGCAGCACAAAGATCATTGCAGAGAGCAGAGGTTAGAGACTGGGGTGCAGAAGCATCGTTACAGAGATCAGAGGTTTTAGACTGGAGTGCAAAAGGACTTTTATGGAGAGCACAGGTAGGAGACTCGGGTGCAGAAGGACTGTTGCTGAGAGCAGAGTTTGGAGACTGGGGTGTTGAAGGACTGTTGCAGAGAGCAGACGTGGGAGCCTGGCGTGCAGAAGGATCATTGTGGCGAGCAGAGTATAGAGACTGGGGTGTAGAAGGACTGTTGCAGAGAGCAGAGGTTGGAGTCTTGGGTGTAGAAGGACTGTTTCAGAGAGCAGATGTTGGAGACTTGTGTGCAGAAGGACTGTTTTATAGAGCAAAGATTGGAGACTGAGGTACAGAAGGACTGTTACAGAGAGAAGAGTTTGGAGACTGAGGTGCAGATGGATTATTTCAGAGAGTAGAGTTTTCAGACTGAGGTACAGAAAAACTTTTGCAAAGAGAATGTGTTGGAGACTGGGGTTCACACGGACTGATGCAGAGAGCAGAGGTTGGAGACTGGTGTGCAGAAGGATCTTTGCAGAGAGCAGAGTTTGGAGAATGAGGTGCAGAATGATCGTTGCAGAGAGCACATGTTGGAGACTGGGGTGCAGAAGGAATGTTGCAGAGAGCAGTATTTGGAGACTTGGGTGCAGAAAGACTGTTGCAGAAAGCAGGGGTTGGAGACTGAGGTGCAGAAAGACTGTTACATTGAGCAGAGTTTGGAGACTGGGGTACAGAAGGACTGATAGAGAAAGAAGATGTTGGAGATTGGGGTCCAGAAGGACCGTTACAAAGAGCAATTTTTGGAGAATCCGGTACAGAAGGACAGTTACAGCGAGCAGAGGTTGGAGACTGGTTTGCAGAAAGATCTTACAGAGAGCAGGTGTTGAAGACTGGGGGTGCAAAAGGACTGTTTTTGAGAGCAGAGGTTGGAGATGGGGTGCAGAATGATCGTTGCAGAGAGTAGAGGTTGGAGACTGGGGATCTGAAGGCCTCTTACAGAGAGCAGAGTTTGGAGACTGGGGTACAGAAGGCCTGTTAGAGAGCAGAGTTTAGTGACTGGGTGCAGAAGGACTGTTACAGAGAGCAGAGTTTGAAGACTGGATTTCAGAAGGTTGTTACAGAGAGCAGAGTTTGGAGACTGAGGTACAGAAGGACGGTTACTAAGAGCAGAGGTAGGAGACTGGGTGCAGGAGGATTATTGATGAGAGCAGAGATATCAGACTGAGGTACAGAAGAACTGTTGTAGAGAATAGATTTTGTAGACTGGGTTACACAAGGACTGTTACAGCGAGCATAGGTATGAGACTGGGGTGCAGAAGGATCATTGCAGAGAGCAGAGGTTGAAGACTGGGGTGCAGATGGACTGATACAGAGAGCAGAGTTAGCATACAGGGGTGCAGAAAGCCTGTTACAGAGAGCAGAGTTTGGAGAATGGGGTGATGAAGGACTGTTACAGAGAGCAGAGTTTGGAGACTGGGTTGCAGAAGGATCTTACAGAGAGCAGAGTTTCGAGACTGAGGTACAGAAGCACTGTTACAGAGAGTGGACGTTGGAGACTGAGGTGCAGAAGGACTGTTGAAGAGAGCAGAGTTTGGGGACTGAGGTGCAGAAGGATTGTTACAGAGAGCAGCGGTTAAAGACTGGGGTGCAGAATGACTGTTGCACAGAGCAGAGGTTTTAGACTTGGATGTAGAAGGACTGTTAGAGAGAGTAGAGGTCAGAGATTTGGGTCCAGAAGGACTGTAGCAGAGAGCAGACTTGGAGACTAAGGTGCAGAAGTACAGTTACACAGAGCAGAGTTTGGTAACTGGGGTGCAGAAGTACCCTTAGAGAGAGAAGTGGTTGGAGAATGCAGTACAGAAGAACTGTTACAGAGAGCAGAGATTGGAGACTGGGGTGGAGAATGACTGTTGCAGAGACCAGAGATTGCAGACTGAGTTGCAGAAGGACTGATGCAGGTAACAGATGTTGGAGCCTGGGGTGCAGAAGGATTGTTTAGGCGAGCAGAGTATGGAGAGTAGGGTGTAGAAGGACTTTTGAAGAGAGCAGAGGTTGGAGACTGAGTTGTAGAAGAAGTGTTACAGAGAGCAGAGTTTGGAGACTGAGTTGCAGAAGGACTCTTACATAAAGCAGAGGTTCGAAATTGGGTTGTAGAAGGACGGTTACAGAGAGCAGAGGTTGGAGACTGCGGTACAGAAGGACTGTTACACAGAGATCGCAGAAGGACTGTTGCAGAGGACAGGAGTTGGAGACTGGGGTGGAGAAGGAATGTTACAGAGAGCAGAGTTTAGAAACTGGAGTGCAGAAGGATCTTACAGAGAGAGAGGTTGGAGACTGTGGTACAGAAGAACTGTTCAACAGAGCAGAAGTTGGAGACTGGGGTCCAGAAGGATCGTTGCAGAGAGCAGATTTTAGAGACTGAGGTGAAGATAAACTGTTACAGAGAGCAGAGTTTCGAAACTGAAATGCAGAAGGACAGTTATTAAGAGCAGAGTTTGGAGACTTGTGTGGAGAAGGACTGTTACAGAGAGCAGAGGTTGGAGACTGGTGTTCAGATGGATCTTACAAAGAGCAGAGTTTAGAGACTGGGGTGCAAAAGGACTTTTGCGGAGAGCAGATGTTGGAGACTGGGATGGAAAAGAATCGTTGCAGAGAGAAGAGGTTGGAGACTGGAGTGCATAAGGATCTAACAGAGAGCAGAGGTTGGTGACTAGGGTGTAGGACTGTTGCCGAGAGCAGAGGTTGGAGACTGGGGTGGAGAGAAATCATTGCAGAGAGAATAGGTTGGAAACTGTGGTTCTGAAGGCCTTTTACAGAGAGCAGAGGTTTGATACTGGGTTGTAAAATTTTTGTTACAGAGAGCAGAGGTTGAAAACTATTCTGCAGAAGGACTGTTACAGATAGCAGAGTTTGGAGACTGGGTTTCAGAAGGGTCTTACAGCGAGCAGAGGTAAGAGACTGAGGTGCAGAAGGATTGTTGCAGAGAGCAGAGTTTTTAGACTGAGTTGCTGAAGGACTGTTGCAGAGAGCAGATGTTGGAGACTGGTGTGCAGAAGGACTGTTGCAGAGAGCAGAGGTTGGAGACTGGGGTGAAGAAGGACTGTTACAGAGAGCAGAGTTTGGAGACTGGGTTGGAGAAGGATCCTACAGAGAGCAGAGGTTGAAGAATCAGGTGCAGAAAGACTGCTACAGAGAGTAGATGTTATAGACTGAGGTGCAGAAGTAACTTTGCAGAGTACAGAGATTGGAGACTGAGGTACAGAAGAATTGTTATAGAGAGGAGAGGTTGGAGACTGGGGTGCAGAAGGACTGTTGCAGATAGCGGACTTTGGAGACTGGGGTGCAGAAGGACTGTTATAGAGAGCAGAGGTGGGAGACTGGTTTGCAGAAGGACTGATACAGAAAGCAGAGATTGGAGTCTGGGTTGCAGAAAGAAAGCAGAGGTTGAATTTGAATTCTGCAGTACAGAAGGACTGTTACAGAGAGCAGAGGTTGGAGACTGGAGTGGAGAAGGACTGTAAAAGAGAGATGATGTTGGTAACTAGGGTGACAAAGGACTGTTCCAGAGAGCAGAGTTTGGAGACTGGGATGCAGAAGAACTGTTGCGGAGAGCAGAGGTTGGAGACTTGGATAAAGAAGGACTGTTACAGAGAACAGAGTTTGGAGACAGCGGTGCAGAAGCAGTGTTGTAGAGATTAGAGGTTGGAGTCTGGGGCGCAGTAGGATCATTGCAGAGAGCAGAGGTTAAAGACTGGGGTGCAGAAGGATCGTTGCAGAGAGCAGAAGTTGGAGACTTGCGTGCAGAAGGCCTGCTAAAGTGAGCAGATTTAAAGACGGGCGTGCAGAAGGCCTGTTACAGAGAGGAGAGGTTGGAGACTGGGGTGCAGAAGGATTGGTACAGAGAGCAGATTTTGAAGAAAGGGTTGCTGAAGGATCTTACAGAGAGCAGAGGTTGGACACTAAGGTGCAGGTGGACAGTTACAGAGAGCAGTGGTTTAGACTGGGGTGCAAAAGGATCGTGGAGAGCGAGGTTTCAGACTGAGGTGCAGAAGTACTATTACAGAGAGCAGAGGTTGAAGATTGAGGTGTATAAGGACTGTTACGTAGAGCAGAGTTTGGAGACTGAGGTGCAGAAGAAGTGTTACAGAAAGCAGAGGATGGAAATTGGGGTGCAGAAGGACCGTTACAGATAGCAGAGTTTGGAGACTAAGGTATAAAAGGAATGTTACAGAGAGCAGAGGTGGGAGACTTGGGTGCAGAAGGACTGTTACAGAAAGCACAGGTTGGAGACAGAGTTGAAGAAGGATAGACACACAGAGCAGAGGTTGGAGACTGGGGTTCAGAAAAACTGATACAGAAAGCAGAGTTTGAATACTGGGTAGAAGAAGGAATTTCACAGAGAGAAGATGTTGGAGACAGCGGTGCAGAAGGATCTTACAGAGAGCAGAATTTGGAGACTGAGGTTCAGAAGGACTGTTGTAGAGATCAGAGGTTGGAGACTGGGGTGTAGTAGGATCATTGCAGAGAGCAGGGGTTAAAGACTGGGGTGCAGAAGGATCCTTGCAGAGATCAGAGGTTGGAGACTTGCGTGCAGAAGGCCTTCTAAGGAGAGCAGATATGGAGACTGGCATGCAGAAGGCCTGTTACAGAGAGAAGAGGTTGGAGACTGGGGTGCAGAAGGACTGGTACAAAGAGCAGATTTTGAAGAAAGGGTTGCTGAAGAATCTTACAGAGAGCAGAGGTTGGAGACTGGGGTGCAGAAGGATCCTGGAGAGGAGAGGTTTAAGACTGAGATGCAGAAGTACTGTTACAGAGAGCAGAGGTTGGAGATTGAGGTCTAAAAAGACTGTTATGGAGAGCAGAGTTTGGAGACTGGGGAGCAGAAGAACTGTTGCAGAGGACAGAGTTTGGAGACTGGAGTGCCGCAGGACCCTTGCAGAAAGCAGAGTTTGGCGACTAGGGTGAAGAAGGAATGTTAAAAAAGAGCAGCGTTGGAAACTGGAGAGCAGAAATATCTTACAGAGAGCAGAGGTTGGAGACTGTGGTGCAGAAGGACTGTTGCAGAGAACAGACGTTGGAGACTGGGGTCTAGAAAGATGTTGTAGAGAGCATAGTTTGCAGACTGGGGTACAGAAGGCTTTTGCAGAGAGCAGAGGTTGGAGTCTGAGGTGCAGAAGGACTGTTTCAGAGAGCAGATGTTGGAGACTGAGGTTCAGATGGATATTACAGAGAGCAGATGACGAAGACTGAGGTGCTGAAGAATTGTAACAGACAGCAGAGGTAGGAGACTGGGGTGCAGGAGATTCGTTTCAGACAGCAGAGTTTTCAGACTGTGGTGCAGAAGGACTGTTGCAGAGACCAGATGTTGGAGACTGGGGTGTAGAAGGACTGTTGCAGAGAGCAGATGTTGGACACTGGGGTGCAGAAGGACCGTTGCAGAGAACAGAGTTTGAAAACTGTGGTGCAGAATGATTGTTACAGAGAGCAGCATTTGGAGACTGGGATGCAGAAGGACTGTTGCAGAGAGCAGTGGTTGGAGACTGAAGTGCAGAAGGACTGTTGCAGAATGCAGAGGTTTGAGACTGGGGTGCAGAAGGACTGTTGCAGAGAGCAGAGGTTGGAGACTAATGTGCAGAAGGACACTTAGAGTAGAAGTTAGAGACTGGGCTGCAGAAGGACTGATACAGAAAGCAGAGACTCTAGTACTGGGTGAAGAAAGAATGTTACAGAGAGTAAAGTTTGGAGAATGCAGTACAGAAGGACCTTTGCAGACAGCAGAATTTAGAGACTGGGGTGCAGAAGGACTGTTGCTGAGAGCAGAGGTTGGAGACTGAGGTGCAGAAGTCCTGTTACATAGAACAGAGGTTGTAGACTGGGGTGCAGAAGGATCGTTGCAAATAGCAGAGCTTGGAGACAGGGGTGCAGAAGGATCTTACATAGAGCAGAAGTTAGAGACTGAGGTGCAGAAGCACTGTAGCAGAGATCAGAGGTTGGAGACTGGGGTGCAGTAGTATCATTGCAGAGAGCAGATGTTAGAGATTGGGATGCAGAAGGATCAAACAGAGGGCGGAGTTTGGAGACTGAGGTGCAGAAGGACTGTTACAGAGAGCAGAGGTAGGAGACTGGGGTGCAGAAGGGTCGTTGCAGAGAGCAGAGTTTTCAGACTGAGGAGCAGAATGACTGTTGCAGAGAGCAGATGTTGGAGAGTGGCGTGCAGAAGGACTGTTGCAGAGAGCAGATGTTGGTAACTAGGGTCCAGAAAGATTAATGTAGAAAGCACAGGTTAGACACTGGGGTGCAGAAGGACTGTTGCAGAGAGCAGAGGTTGGAGACTGAGGTGCGGAAGTCCTGTTACAGAGAGCAGAATTTGTAGACTCAGATTCAGAAGGACAGTTTCAGAGAGCAGAGGTTAAATACAAGGGTGCAGAAGGATCTTACAGAGAGCAGATAATGGAGAATGAGTTGCAGAAGGACTGTTGCAGAGATCAGAGGTTAGAGACTGAGGTGCAAAAGGACTCTTACAGAGAGCAGAGGTTGGAGACTGGGGTGCAGAAGGACTTATACAGAAAGCAGCGATTGGAGTCTGGGGTGCAGAAAGACTATTAAAGAGAGCAGAGGTTGTATACTGCAGTACAGGAGGACTGTTACAGAGTGCAGTTGTTGAAGACTGGTGTGCAGAAGTACTTTATCAGAGAGCAGATGTTGGTTACTAGGGTGCAGAAGGACTGTTGTAGAGAGCAGAGTTTGGAGACTGGGGTGCAGAATGACTCTTGCGGAGAGCAGAGGTTGGAGACTGGGGTGCAGAAGGACTGTTACAGAGAGCAGAGGTTGGAAACACGGTTGCAGAACGATCTTACAGAGAGCAGAATTTGGAGACTGAGGTGCAGAAGGACTGTTGCAGAGATCAGAAGTTGGAGACTGGGGTGCAGTAGGATCATTACAGAGAGCAAAGGTTGGAGACTGGGGTGCAGAAGGATCATTGCAGAGAGCAGAGGATGAAGAGTGGAGTGAAGAAGGCCTGTTATATAGAGAGCAGAGTTTCGAGACTGGAGTGCAGAAGGCCTGTTACAGAGAGGAGAGGTTGGAGACTGGGGTGCAGAAAAACTGTTACAGAGAGCAGAGTTTGGAGACTGGTTTGCTGAAGAAAATTACAGAGAGCAGATGTTGGAGACTGAGGTGCAGAAGTACTGTTACAGAGAGCAGAGGTTGGAGACTGAGCTGTAGCAGGACTGTTACAGAGAGCAGAGTTTAAAGACTGACGTGCAGAAAGACCGTTACAGAGAGCAGAGGTTGGAGACTGCGGTATAGAAAAACTGTTACAGAGAGCAGAGGTTGGAGACTGGGGTGCAGAAGGATTGTTAAAGAAAGCAAAGATTTAAAACTAAGGTGCAGAAGGATAGATACAAAGAGCAGAGGTTGTAGACTGGGGTTCAGAAGGACTGATTGAAAAAGCAGAGGTTGGAGACTGGGTTGCAGAAGGACCGTTACAGAGAGCAGAGGTTGGAAACTGCGGTACATAAGGTCTGTGACAGAGAGCACTCGGAGACTGGGGAGCAGAAGGACTGTTTCAGAGGACACAGGTTTGAGACTGGGGTGGAGAAGAAATTTTACAGAGAGCAGAGTTTGAAAACTGGAGTGCAGAAAGATCTTACAGAGAGCAGAGTTTGGAGACTGTATTGCAGAAGGACTGTTGCAGAGAGCAGACGTTGGAGACTGGGGTCCAGAAGGTTCATTGCAGAGAGCAGAGTTTGGAGACTGGGGTGCAGAAGGACTATTGCAGAGAGCAGATGTTGGAGACTGGAGTGGAGAAGGACTGTTGCAGACCGCAGATTTTAGAGACTGGGGTTCAGAAGGACTGTTACAGAGAGCAGAGGTTGGAGACTTCAGTTCAGATGAATGTTACAGAGAGCAGAGTTTGCAGACTGGGGTATAAAAAGGACAGTTGCAGAGAGCACATGTTGGAGACTTGGGTGGAGAAGAATCATTGCAGAGAGAAGAGGCTGGAGACTGTGATGCAGAAGGCCTATTACAGAGAGCAGAGGTTGAAGACTGAGGTGCAGAAGGACTGTTTAAGAGATGATAGGTTAGAGACTGGGGTTTAGTAGGATCACTGCAGAGAGCAGATGTTGGAGACAGGCGTGTAGAATGATCGTTGCATAGAGCAGAGTTTGGAGACATTTGTGCAGAAGGCCTGTTACAGAGAGGAGAGGTTGGAGACTGGGGTGCAGAAGAACTGTTATAGAGAGCAGTGTTTGGAGACTGAGTTGCTGAAGGATCTTACAGAGAGCAGAGGTTGGAGACTGAGCTGCAGGTGGACAGTTACAGAGAGCAGTGGTTGGAGACTGGAGTGCAGAAGAATCGTGGAGAGCAGAGGTTTTAGACTGAAGTACAGGTGATCTTTTACAGAGAGCAGTGATTAGAGACTGGGGTGTAGAAGGACTATTACAGAGAGCAGAGTTTGGAGACTCAGGTGCAGAAAAACTGTTACAGGAAGCAGAGTTTGGAAATTAAGGTGCTTAAGGACCCTTACAGAGAGCAGAGTTTGGAGACTGTGGTATAGGACTGTTACATAGAGCAGAGGTTGAAGACTGGAGTGCAGAAGGACTCTTACATAGATCATAGGTTGGAGACTGAGGTGCAAAGGATAGATACAGAGAACATATTTTGGAGACTGTGGTTCAGGCAGACTGATACAGAAAACAGAGGTTGGAGACTGGGGTGTAGAAAGACCTTTACAAATAGCAGAGGTTGGAGACTGCAAAACAGAAGGACTGTTACAGAGAACAGATCTCGAAGAATTGGAGCAGAAGGACTGTTGCAGAGAGCAGAGGTTAGAGACTGGGGTGGAGAAGGAATGTTATAGAGAGCAGAGTTTGGACACTAGAGTGCAGAAGGATCTTATAGAGAGCAGAGGTTGGAGACTGTAGAGGAGAAGGACTGTTGCTGAGAGCAGAGGTTGGAGACTGGGGTCCAGAAGGATCCTTGCAGATAGCGGAGTTTGGAGACTGGGGAGCAGAAGGAGTGTTGCAGAGAGCAGATGTTGAAGACTGGGGTGCAGAAGGAATGTTGCTGAGAGCAGATTTCAGAGACTGGGGTGCTGAAGGACTATTAGAGAGAGCAGAGGTTGGAGACTGAGGTACAGAAGGACTGTTACAGAGATCAGAGTTTGGAGACTTGGGTATAGAAGGACTGTTATAGAGAGCATAGGTTGGAGACTGGGGTTCAGATGGATATTACAGAGAGCAGAGTTTGGAGACTGGGTTTGTTTTCAAAACGACTGTTGCAGAAAGCAGATGTTGGAGCCTGGGGTGGAGAAGAATCGTTGCAGAGAGAACAGGTTTTAGACTGGGGTGAATAAAGCCTGTTACAGAGAGCAGAGGTTGAATACTGGGGTGCAGAAGCATTTTACAGAGAGCAGAATTTAAAGACTGAGGTGCAGATGGACTGTTGCAGAGATCAGAGGTTGGAGACTGGGGTGCACAAGGATTGTTGCCGAGAGCACATTGTGGGGACTGGGATGCAGAAGGCCTGCTACAGAGAGCATAGTTGGGAGACTGGCGTCCAGAAGGCCTGTTACAGAGAGGAGAGGTTGGAGGCTGGGGTGCAGAAGGACTGTTATAGAGAGCAGAATTTGGAGACTGGGGTGCAGAAGGCCTGCTACAGAGAGCAGAGTTGGGAGAATGGCGTTCAGAAGGCCTGTTACAGAGAGGAGAGTTAAGAGACTGGGGTGCAGAAGGACTGTTATAGAGAGCAGAGTTTGGAGACTGGGTTGCTGAAAGATCTTACTGAGAGAAGAGTTTGGAGACTGAGGTGCAGGTGGACTGTTACAGAGAGACGTGGTTGGTGACTGAAGTACAGAAGGACCATGCAGAAAAAAGAGGTGTCAGACTGAGGTGCAGAAGGACTGTTACAGAGAGCAGAGGTTGGAGACTGAGGTTTAGAAGTACTGTTAGAAAGAACAGAGTTTGGAGACTGAGGTGCAGAAGGACTGTTACAGAAAGCAGAGGTTGGAAATTGGGGTGCTGAAGGACCGTTACAAAGACCATAGTTTGGAGACTGCGGTATAGCAAAACTTTTACAGAGAGCAGAGGTTGGAGACTGGGGTGTAGAAAGAATGTTACAGAGAGCACAGGTTGAAGACTGAGGTGCAGAAGAATAGATAGAGAGAGCAGAGTTTTGAGACTGGTGTTCAGAAGGACTGATATAGAGAACAGTGTTTGGAGACTGGGGTGCAGAAGAATCGTGCAGAGAGCAGAGGTTTCAGACTGAGGTGTAGAAGGACTGTTACAGAGAGCAGAGGTTGGGGACTGAGGTGTATAAGAACTGTTACAGAGAGCAGAGTTTGGAGACTGAAGTGCAGAAGGACAGTTACAGAAAGAAGTGGTTGGAAATTGGGGTGCAGAAGGACCATAACAGAGACCATAGTTTGGAGACTGCGGTATAGAAAAACTGTAACAGAGAGCAGAGGTTGGAGACTGAGGTGCAGAAGGATAGATACAGAGAGCAGAGGTTTGAGACTGGGTTTTAGAAGCATCCTACGAAGACCAGAGGTTGGAGACTGAAGTGTAGAAGGACTGTTACAGAGAATAGAGGATGGAGACTGAGGTGCAGAAGGACCGTTGCAGAGAACAGAGTTTGGAGACTGATTTGCAGAAGGATTGTTACAGAGAGCAGAGTTTGGAGACTGGGGGGCAGAAGGACTGTTGCAGAGAGCAGAGGTTGGAGACTGGGCTGCAGAAAGAATGTTGAAGAGAGTAGATGTTGGAGACTGAGTTGAAGAAGGACTCTTAGAGAGAGCAGAATTTGGAGACTGGGGTGCAGAAGGACTGTTGCAGAGAGCAGAGCTTGGAGACTGAGGTGCAAAATTCTGTTCCATAGAGCAGAGGTTGGACTCTGGGTTGCAGAAAGATAGTTGCAAAAAGCAGAGCTTTGAGACAGGGTGCAGAAAAATGTTACAGATAACAGAAGTTAGAGACAGAGTTGCAAATGGACTGTTGAGAGATCAGAGGTTGGAGACCGGGGTGCAGTAGGATCATTGCAGAGAGCAGAGGTTGGAGACTGGGGTGCAGAAGGATCATTGTAGAGGGCAGAGGTTGAAGACTGGGGTGCAGAAGGCCTGATACAGAGGGGAGATTTGGAGACTGGCGTGCAGAAGAGCTGTTACAGAGGAGAGGTTGGAGACTGGGGTACTGAAGGGCTGTTATAGAGAGCAGAGTTTCAAGACTGAGTTCCTGAAGGATCTTACAGAGAGCAGAGGTTGGAGACTGAGGTACAGGTGGACTGTTACAGAGAGCAGTGCTTGGAGACTGGGGTGCAGAAGGATCGTGCAGAGAGCAGAGGTGTTAGACTGAGGTGGAGATGGACTGTTACAGAGAGCAGAGGTTGGAGACTGAGGTGCAGAAGGATAGATACAGGGAGCAGAGTTTTGAGACTGGGTTTTAGAAGGATTTTACAGAGAGCAGAGTTTGGAGACTGAGGTGCACAACAACTGTTACAGAGAGCCGAGGTAGGAGACTAGGGTGCAGAGGGGTCATTGCAGAGAGCAGAGTTTTAAGACTGAGGTGCAGAATGACTGTTGCAGAGAGCAGATGTTGGAGACTCGCGTGCAGAAGGACTGTTACAGAGAGCAGAGGTAGGATACAGGGGTGCAGAAGCGTCTTATAGAGAGCAGAATTTGAAGACTGAGGTGCAGATGGATTGTTGAAGAGATCAGAGGTTGGAGACTGGGGTGCAGTAGGATCATTGCAGAGAGCAGAGGTTGGAGACTGGGGTGCAGAAGGATCGTGCAGAGAGCAGAGGTGTTAGACTGAGGTGCAGATGGACTGTTACAGAGAGCAGAGGTTGGAGACTGAGGTGCAGAAGGATAGATACAGAGAGCAGAGATTTGAGACTGGGTTTTAGAAGGATTTTACAGAGAGCAGAGGTTGGAGACTGAAGTGCAGAAGGACCACTGCAGAGAACAGAGTTTGGAGACTGAGGTGCAGGAGGATTGTTATAGAAAGCAGAGGTTGGAGACTGGGGTGCAGAAGGACTGTTGCAGAAAGCAGAGGTTGGCGACTGGGGTGCAAAATGACTGTTGCAGAGAGCAGAGGGTGGAGACTGGGCTGCAGAAGGAATGTTGCAGAGAGCAGAGGTTAGAGACTGAGGTGCAGAAGGACTCTTACAGAGAGCAGAAGTTGGAGACTGGGGTGGAGAAGGACTGTTGCAGAGAGCAGAGGTTGGAGACTTGGGTGCAGAAGGACTGTTGCAGAGAGCAGTGGTTGGAGACTGAGGGGGAGAAGATTCATTGCAGAGAGAAGAGGTTGGAGACTGGGGTGTAGAAGGATTGTTACAGATAGCAGAGGATGGAGACTGAGGTGCAGAAAGATTGTTAGAGAACAGAGATTGGAGACTGAAGTGCAGAAGGATCATTACGAAGAGCAGAGGTTGAATTCTGAGGGGCCAAAGCATCGTTGCAGAGAGCAGAGCTTTCAGACTGTGGTTCAGATAGAAAGTTACAGAGAGCAGAGTTTGAAGACTGGGGTGCAGAAGGACAGTTACAAAGAGCACAGATGGAGACTGGGTTGCAGAAGAAATGTTTCAGAGAGGAGAAGTCGGAGACTGTGGTGCAGAAGAACTCTTACTTAGAGCAGAGGTCTGAGACTGGGGTGCAGAAGAACTGATACAGAAAGCTGACGTTGGAGACTGGGGTGCAGAAGGACTGTTACAGAGAGCAGATTTTTAAGACTGCGGTACAGAAAGACTGTTACAGAGGGCAGAGTTAGGATACTGGTATGCAAAAGGACTGATACAGAGAGCAGAGGTTGGAGAATGGGGTTAAGAAGGCCTGTTACAGAGAGCAGCGGTTTGAGACTGAGGTGCTGAAGGTTCATTACAAAGAGCAGAGGTTGGAAACTGAGGTGCAGAAGGACTGTTACAGAGAGGAGTGGTTGGAGACTGGGGTGCACAAGAATTCTTACAGAGAGCAGAGGAAGGAGACTGGGGTGCAGAAGGACAGTTGCAGAGAGTAGAGGATGGAGACTGAGGTTAAGAAAGATCGTTGCAGAGAGAAGAGGTTGGAAACTGGGTTGCAGAAGGCCTGTTACAGAGTGCAGAGTTTAGAGAGTGGGGTGCAGAAGGTTTGTTACAGAGAACAGAGGTTGGAGACTAAATGCAGAAGGATCGTTTCTGAGAGCAGAGGTTGGAGACTGGGGTGCAGAAGGACCGTTACAGATTGCAGAACTTGGAGATTGAGGTAGAGAACGATCTTGCAGAGAGCAGAGGTTGAAGACTGTGGTGCAGAAGGATAGCTACAGAAAGCAGAGTTTGGAGACTGGGGTGCAGCAGGACAGTTATAGAGAGCACAGTTTGGAGACTGGGGTGTAGAAGAAATGTTTCAGAGAGCAGAGTTTGGAGACTGGGTTAAAGAAGTACTGTAGCAGAGAACAGAGGTTGGAGACTGGGGTGCAGAACTGTTGCAGAGAGCAGACGTTGGAGACTGGGATACAAAAGGATCTTTGCAGAGAGCAGTGGTTGGAGATTGGGGTGTAGAAAGACTGTTGGAAAGAGAAGAGCTTGGAGACTGGGGTTCAGAAAGACTTTTACAGAGAGCAGAGGTTGAGGACTGGGGTGAAGAAGGATCGTTGCAAAGATAGCAGATGTTTCAGACTGAGGCTTAGAAGGACGGTTACAGAGAGCAGAGTTTGGAGACTAATGTGCAGAAGGACCGTTGCACAGAGCAAATGTTGGAGCCTGGGGTGCAAAAGGACTGTTACAGAGAGCAGACGTTGAAGACTGAGGTGCAGAAGGATTGTTACAGAGATCAGAGTTTGAATACTGGGTGCAGAAGGACCATTACAAAAAGCAAAGGTTAGAGACTGATGTTCAGAAGAACTTTTCCAGAGAGCAGAGGTTGGATACTGTGGTGCAGAAGGACTGTTACAGAGAGCAGATTTTGGAGACTGAGATGCAAATGGATCTTAGAGATAGCAGAGTCTTGAGACTGGGGTGCAGAAGAACTGTTGCAGAGAGCAGAGTTTAGGGACTGAGGTGCAGAAGGATCGTTGCAGAGAGAAGAGGTTAGAGACTGGGGTGCAGAAGAGCTTTTTCAGAAAACAGAGTTTGGCAATTGCGGATCAGAAGAACCATTACAAAGAGAAGAGGTTGGAGACTGCAATACAAAAGGACTGTTACAGGAAGCAGAGGTTGGAGACTGGGTAGAAGAAGAATCACTGCAGATTGCAGATGTTAGCGACTGGGGTGCAGAAGGACTGTCACAGAGAGCAGAGGTTGGAGACTGTGTTTCAGAAGGATTGTTACAAAAAGCAGAGGTGGGAAACTGAGGTGCAGAAGGATTGTTGAAGAGAGAAGAGGTTGAAGACTGGGGTGCAGAAGGCCTGTTACAGAGAGCAGAGTTTGAGACTGGGGTGCAGAAGACCATTTACAGAGAACACAGTTTGGAGACTGGGGTGAAGATGGACTATAGTGGAGAGCAGAGGTTGGAGACTGGGGTGCAGAAGGACTGTTGCAGAGAGCAGACGTTGGAGACTTGGATACAAAAGGATCCTTGCAGAGAGCAGTGGTTGGAGACTGGGGTGTAGAAGGACTGTTGCAGAGAGCAGAGGTTGGAGACTGAGGTGCAGAAGGACTGTTACAGAGAGCAAAGGTTGAAGACTGGGGTGAAGAAGGATCTTTGCAAAGAGCAGAGGTTTCAGACTGAGGCTAAGAAGGACGGTTACAGAGATCAACGTTTGGAGACTGGTGTTCAGAAGGACCATTGCACAGAGCAAATGTTGAAGACTGGGGTGCAGAATGACTGTTACAGAGAGCAGACGTTGAAGACTGAGGTGCAGAAGGATTGTTACAGAGAGCAGAGTTTGAATACTGGGGTGCAGAAGGACCATTACAAAGAGCAAAGGTTAGAGACTGATGTTCAGAAGGACTTTTCCAGAGAGCAGAGGTTGGATACTGTGGTGCAGAAGGACTGTTAAAGAGAGCAGATGTTGGAGACTGGGATGCAAATAGATCTTACAGATAGCAGAGTATGGAGACTGGGGTGCAGAAGAACTGTTGCAGAGAGCAGAGTTTAGAAACTGAGGTTCAGAAGGATCGTTGCAGAGAGAATAGGTTAGAGACTGGGGTGCAGAAGGGCTTTTTCAGAAAGCAGAGTTTGGCAATTGCGGAGCAGAAGAAGCGTTACAAAGAGAAGAGGTTGGAGACTGCAATACAAAAGGACTGTTACAGGGTGCAGAGGTTAGAGACTAGGTAGAAAAAAAATCGCTGCAGATTGCAGATGTTGGAGACTGGGGTGCAGAAGGACTGTCACAGAGAGCAGAGGTTGGAGACTGTGTTGCAGAAGGATTGTTACAAAAAGCAGAGGTTGGAAACTGAGGTGCAGAAGGATCGTTGAAGAGAGAAGAGGTTGGAGACTGGGGTGCAGAATGCCTGTTAAAGAGAGCATAGTCTGAGACTGGGGTGCAGAAGATCTTTTACACAGAGCAGAGGATGGGGACTGGGGTGCAGAAGGATTGTAACAGATAGCACAGTTTGGAGATGGGGTGCAGAAGGATCATTGCAGAGAGCAGAGGTTTCAGACTGAGGCTTAGAAGGACTTTTACAGAGAGCAGTGTTTGGAATCTGAGGCTCAGAAGGACTGTTCCAGAAAGCAGAGGTTGGCAATTCGTGTGTAGAAAAACCATTATAGAGAGAAGAGGGTGGAGACTGCGGTACGAAAGGACTGCTACAGAGAGCAGTGTTTGGAGACTGGGGTGCAAAAAGACTTTTAAAGAGAGAAGTGTGATTAATTAGCAAGCAGGGAGAGGCTAGGCTGCGATCAGGTGGAATCCCACCAGCTAAGCCCGCACTGACCCCCGGGCTGAGTACGGGAGTTTAGACGGGGAAGGAAGCGGTACAGTCCCATCCCCCACAGCGGACACTCCACCAAGGGAATCAGCAATCAGCATCTTGAACAGCTGATATATCCACCGCCATTCTCCAACAGATCTCAACAACAAAACAGGTGTGTGGCACTCAGCCCATCCCCCATACATCGGGAACTCGCATAAATTCTCTCCTAGGCTTGCCGGGGGAGGGAGAATCAGAGTGAGCCTGCATAAAGACTAGGGGGGAACTAGAGGCACCTGACCTGCAAACCCCCCTACCCATCTGCAGACAAAAGGAAACCTGTCTAGCTAGAGCTGGGGGAGGGGCAAGCAGGAAAATCCAAAGGACAGAGTGCCTGGGAACCCAATCGCCAACTGTGGGACCCCAGAGATCCAGGCCCACTGATTTGTGCGGCCTGCCCTGCGGCTACAGAAGGCGTGGCGCCCCAGGGAAGCCATTAATTAGCAAGCAGGGAGAGGCTTGGCTGCAATCAGGTGGAATCCCACCAGCCAAGCCCGCACTGACCCCCAGGCTGAGTACGGGAGTTTAGAAGGGGAAGGAAGCGGTACAGTCCCATCCCCCACAGCGGACACTCCACCAAGGGAATCAGCAGTCAGCATCTTGAACAGCTGATATATCCACCGCCATTCTCCGACAGATCTCAACAACAAAACAGATCTCAACAACAAAACAGCAGACACTCCACCAAGGGAATCAGCAGTCAGCATCTTGAACAGCTGATATATCCACCGCCATTCTCCGACAGATCTCAACAACAAAACAGGTGTGTGGCACTCAGCCCATCCCCCATACATCGGGAACTCGCATAAAATCTCTCCTAGGCTTGCCGGGGGAGGGAGAATCAGAGTGAGCCTACATAAAGACTAGGGGGGAACTAGAGGCACCTGACCTGCAACCCCCCCTACCCATCTGCAGCCAAAAGGAAACCTGTCGAGCTAGAGCTGGGGAAGGGGCAAGCAGGAAAAATTCAAAGGACAGAGTGCCTGGGATCCCAATTGCCAACTGTGAGACCCCGGAGATTCAGGCCCACTGATTCGTGCGGCCTGCCCTGCGGCTACAGAAGGCTAGCAGGAGAAACCAGGAGGCTAGAGGCAAGGCCCTCGAGACTGGGCAGCTGGAAATTGCAGGCCCGCCGGCGACAGTTCACCCACTGCCCGCATAGCTGGGCGGTAGGAGAACACCCGGCCGCAGGTGACCGATCACCCGCCCTCGGCCTGTGATACTGGGCGGCTGGATACCGCCTGCCTGCCGCGACTGGGAGCTGAAATCAAACAGAGACAGTCCAGTCACACCACCTCATCAGGATACCCAGGCAAGGAACTGGGGCCGGTCATAGCAAAGTAGTGTCGTCACTGGAGCTCAGACGTCGGATCTTCCTTCAGAGTGGAATCCACGTCAGCAGGCATAGTTTAACAACTCTAAGGAGAGGAATCAGAGTAATACAGAACCAAAACAAATGTATAGAAGAGAGTAGAAACACGACAATCAAATAGAGCTGGAAAGCAACGGGGACAACATGAGAAAACAAGGGAAAAAAGGAGTACAAACAATGCAAGACAACTTAATTCTACAAGAGGACATAGAAACATCAGAAGCAGGGATAGGGAAAGAACTCAAGGCATACCTAACTCAAATGGAAAGGAATATTAGAGAAGACATGAGACAGCAAGTCCAAGCAATAAAAATATATTTTGAAAATGAATTAAACAAACAAATTCAAATGGCAAAGAACGAGCTCTACCAGGAGATAGAGATCTTAAAAAAGAATCAAACTATAATCCTAGAATTGCAGGAGACTATAAACCAAATTAAAAACTCAAACGAGAATATTACAAATAGACTTGATCAAGTAGAAGTCAGAACATCAGATAACGAAGACAAGGTTTATCAACTTGAAAAGAGCATAGTCAACACAGAAAAGATGCTTAAATCCCATGAGCAATCTATTTAAGAGATATGGGATGTCATTAAAAAACCAAATTTGAGAGTCATCGGGATAGAAGAAGGCACAGAGATTCAAACCAAAGGAATGGACAGCATATTAAATGAAATAATTGTAGAAAACTTCCCAGAGATGAAAGAGGGAATGGATTGCCAAATCCTGGAAGCCTACAGGACCCCAAACATTCAAAACTATAATAGACCAACTCCAAGACACATAATTATGAAGATAGCCAACATACAGGACAAGGAGAGAATATTAAAAGCTACCAGAGAAAAGAGACAGATTACATTCAGGGGTAAACCAATTAGGTTAACGACTGATTTCTTAGCACAGACTTTGAAAGCGAGAAGATCCTGGAACAATGTATTTCAAACGCTGAAAAATAATGGATTTCAACCAAGAATACTGTATCCGGCAAAATTGAGCTTCATATTTGACCACGAAATTAAAATCTTTCACGATAAACAAAAGCTAAAAGAATTTGAAGCAAGAAAACCAGCACTGCAAAGCATTCTGAGCAATATACTACAAGAAGAGGAACTGAAAAATAGTGCCCAAAACTAACAACAAGAGGTATCTCAGTAAAGGAGGAGGAAAATAACCAAAAAAGTAAAACTAGCCAAACTAAAATAAATAAATAAAGAAGCATGACTGGAAGTACAAATCATATCTCAATTGTAACTTTAAATGTTAATGGCCTAAACTCACCAATCAAGAGACATAGGCTAGCAACCTGGATCAAAAAAACAAATCCAACAATATGCTGCCATCAGGAGACTCATATGATAGGAAAAGACATACACAGGCTGAAGGTAAAAGGTTGGGAAAAATCATACCACTCACATGGCCCTCAGAAGCAAGCAGGAGTGGCCATACTCATATCAAATAAAATCAACTTCAAACCTAAGTTAATTAAGAAGGATAAAGAAGGACACTATATACTGTTAAAAGGGACCATCCACCAACAAGACATAACAATTATCAATTTGTATGCACCAAACAATGGAGCTGCAATCTACATAAAACAAACGCTCCTCAAGTTCAAGAGTCAAATATTCCATAACACAATAATTACGGGTGACTTCAACACACCGCTCTCGCCATTAGACAGATCCTCTAGACAAAAGCTGAATAAAGAAACTATAGAACTCAACCGCACAATCAATAACCTAGACCTAACTGACATATATAGAATATACCAACCATCATCAAGTGGATACACGTTCTTCTCAGCAGCACATGGATCCTACTCAAAAATAGACCATATATTATGCCATAAGGCAAATCTTAGTAAATATAAAAGTGTGGAGATAATACCATGCACCATATCTGACCATAATGGAATGAAATTGGAAATCAATGATAAAAAAAGGAAGGAAAAATCCTACACCACATGGAAAATGAACAATATGTTATTGAATGATGAATGGGTTACAGAAGACATAAAGGAAGAGATAAAAAAATTCTTAGAGTCAAATGATAATACAGACACAACATACCGGAATCTATGGGACACAATGAAAGCAGTTTTAAGAGGGAAATTCATATCCTGGAGTTCTTTCATCAAAAAAAGAAAAAACCAACAAATAAATGAACTCACACTACACCTCAAAAACCTAGAAAAGGAAGAACAAAACAACAGCAATTGTAGTAGAAGACAAGAAATAATTAAAATTAGAGCAGAAATAAACGAAATTGAAACAAAAAAAACCATTGAAAAAATTGATAAAACTAAAAGTTGGTTCTTTGAAAAAATAAATAAGATAGACAAGCCCTTAGCTATGCTAACAAAAAGAAGAAGAGAGAGAACTCAAATTACTAATATACGGGATGAAAAAGGCAATATCACAACAGACACTACAGAAATACAGAAGATAATTAGAACGTGTTTTGAAACCCTATATTCTAATAAAATAGAAGATAGCGAAGATACCGATAAATTTCTGAAGGCATATGATTTGCCCAGATTGAGACAGGAAGACACACACAATTTAAACAGACCAATAACAAAGGAAGAAATAGAAGAAGCCATCCAAAGTCTACCAACCAAGAAAAGCCCTGGACCTGATGGGTATACAGCGGAGTTCTACAAAACCTTCAAAGAAGAACTAATACCAATACTTTTCAAACTATTTCAAGAAATAGAAAAAGAAGGAGCTCTTCCAAATTCATTATATGAGGCCAACATCACCCTGATCCCAAAACCAGACAAAGACACTTCAAAGAAAGAAAACTACAGACCAATATCTCTAATGAACTTGGATGCAAAAATTCTCAATAAAATTCTGGCGAATCGAATACAAAAACATATCAGAAAACTTGTGCACCATGATCAAGTAGGATTCATCCCTGGGATGCAAGGCTGGTTCAATATACGGAAATCAATACATGCTATTCACCACATCAATAGGCTTAAAGACAAGAACCATATGATCATCTCGATAGATGCAGAAAAAGCATTTGACAAAATACAACATCCCTTTATGTTCAAAACATTAGAAAAACTAGGGATATCAGGAACTTACCTCAACATTGTAAAAGCTATATATGCTAAACCTCAGGCTAGCATCATCCTAAACGGAGAAAAACGGAAGGCATTCCCTCTAAAATCTGTAACAAGCCAGGGATGTCCTCTATCACCACTTCTATTCAATTTAGTTCTCGAAGTACTAGCCAGAGCAATTAGACAGACAAAAGAAATTAAAGGCATAAAAATAGGAAAAGAAGAAATTAAATTATCGCTATTTGCAGATGACATGATAATTTACTTAACAGACCCAAAAGGATCTACAAAGAAGCTGCTAGAGTTAATAAATGAATTCAGCAAAGTGGCAGGATATAAAATCAACACGCACAAATCAAAGGCATTCCTGTATATCAGCAACAAAACCTCTGAAATGGAAATAAGGAAAACCACTCCATTCACAATATCCTCAAAGAAAATAAGATACTTGGGAATCAACCTAACAAAAGAGGTGAAAGATTTATACAATGAAAACTACAGAACCTTAAAGAGAGAGATAGAAGAAGATCTCAGAAGATGGAAAAATGTACCCTGTTCATGGATAGGCAGAACTAACATCATCAAAATGGCGATATTACCCAAAGTTCTCTACAGGTTTAATGCGATGCCAATCAGAATCCCAAAGACATTTCTTGTAGAAATAGATAAAGCAATCATGACATTCATATGGAAAAACAAAAGACCCAGAATAGCAAAAGCAATTCTAAGCAGGAAGTGTGAATCTGGAGGTATAGCGATACCAGAGCTCAAACTGTACTACAAAGCAATAGTAACAAAAACAGCATGGTACTGGTACCAAAACAGGCAGGTGGACCAATGGTACAGAATAGAGGACACAGAGACTAATCCACAAAGTTACAACTATCTTATATTTGATAAAGGGGCTAAAAACATGCAATGGAGGAAGGATAGCATCTTCAACAAATGGTGCTGGGAAAATTGGAAATCCATATGCAACAAAGTGAAATTGAATCCCTTTCTCTCGCCAGCCACAAAAGTTAACTCAAAATGGATCAAGGAGCTAGATATAAAAACAGAGACACTGCGTGTGATAGAAAGAAAAGTTGGCTATGATCTACATATTGTGGGGTCGGGCTCCAAATTCCTTAATAGAACGCCCGTTGCCCAAGAGTTAATGACAAGAATAAACAAATGGGACCTACTTAAACTAAAAAGTTTTTTCTCAGCAAGAGAAACAGTAAAAGAGGTAAATAGAGAGCCTACATCCTGGGAACAAATTTTTACCCCTCACACCTCAGATAGAGCCCTAATATCCAGAATGTACAAAGAACTCAAAAAATTAAACAATAAGATAACACATAATCCAATCAACAAATGGGCCAAGGACCTGAACAGACACTTCTCAGAGGAGGACATACAATCAATCCACAAGCACATGAGAAAATGCTCACCATCTTTAGCAATCAGAGAAATGCAAATCAAAACCACCCTAAGATACCATTTCACTCCTGTAAGATTGGCAGCCATTATGAAGTCAAACAAAAATAAGTGTTGGCGAGGATGTGGGGAAAAGGGCACACTTGTTCACTGCTGGTGGGACTGCAAAATGGTGAGGCCAATTTGGAAAGCAGTATGGAGATTCCTGGGAAAGCTGGGAATGGATCCACCATTTGACCCAGCTATTGCCCTTCTTGGACTATTCCTTGAGGACCTTAGAAGAGCACACTATACGGATACGGCCACATCAATGATTATAGCAGCACAATTCACAATAGCTAGACTGTGGAACCAACCTAGATGCCCTTCAATAGATGAGTGGATAAAAAAATTGTGGCAGCTATACACAATGGAGTATTATGCAGCACTAAGAAACGACAAAATCATAGAATTTGCAGGGAAATGGATGGCATTAGAGCAGATTATGCTAAGTGAAGCTATCCAAGCCCTAAAAAACAAATGTCAAATGTCTTCTTTGATATAAAGAGAGCCACTAAGAATAGAACAGGAAGGAAGAGCATGAGGAATAGACTAACAGAAAACTAAGACAAATGGGGGGAGAGAAAGGAAGAGAGAAGGGAAAACATATGGAAATGGTAGGAGACCTTCAGTGATACACAAAATTATAAGAGGTTATGAGGGGCAAGGGGGTGGGGAGAAAAAAAGGGAAGAGAATTGAACAACAGCAGAGGAGGTAGAGAGGGAAGATGGGAGGGGAGGGGAGGGGAGGGGGGATAGTAGGGGATAGGAAAGGTAGCAGAATACAACAGTCACTAAAATACCGTTATGTAAAAATGTGAGTATGTAACAGAAGTGAGTCTGTATTATGTATTTGGGGAGTTCAAAACCCAATTGAGTCGAATGTATGAAAGATGATATGTCTTGAGCTCTGTAATGTTTTGAACAATCAATAATAAAAAAAAGAAGCTAAAAAAAGACTCTATACTTATTTATTTTACTTTGATTATATTTAGATTTTAAAATTAGTTGTGCTTAACTTAAGCACCACTTTCTATTGAAATTTAAATACTTTAAGCTTCTTAAAGCCCTGAGATTTGGAATTTTAATGAAAGCTGTGTTGGCCAATGAATCATGTGCAATGAATTATTAGAACCAATGAGAAGAATGTCTGGGAATTGAAGATAATAAGACAGTTTACTAATATATGGTATTATCATCAGGTAACAAAGTATCACTACAAATAATAGTTATTACATGATAAATTTTCTGAGTCAATTTCTTTTTTGTTTCTTAAATCATAATTGTTAGTACATATTAAATGTACAAATTAATGTACATTATGCAAATTAAAAGGATTCATTGATGTTTCCCTAGTTGCATTAATATATTGTGCATTAATTTCAATTCTTTTTTCTGTAAATGGGGATAATAGGTTATCTTATAGGTTGTTGTGTAAACCAAATAAGTTAATGCATGTATAAGTCTTACAGGCATTTAATAAGTGTTAGGTATTTTTATCTAATGTGTGTCTCTATTTGTTTCTCAATTTGAAAAATCCTGATTGGATTCAGGTATGTAAAAATTCATCTTTTCAAAGAAATTCACTGAGTTTTGATAGAATGGGTTATCTGAAATTCAATCTAATTTTTACAGAAAGCATGCCATTTTTGAACTACATTAAACAAGGTTTTTATCGTCAGGCATTTATGCGTATTGAAGCAATCTAAGAAGACTCACACTCAAATTATTTTTCTATGAAATATGCCCTAGATGATTATGATGATTATGGTTATTATTACTGCAGAGCAGAGGGTTTACTATTAAGTTGATCTAATTCCTATGCTGCATTATATAAATTCTAAGGAGCAAGTACATATTGTGTCACAAAGTGTCATTAATGAGTTATGATTGTTAATAATGGATTCTAATGATGACCATGATGATGATTCAATCTAATGCCCTACATTAATAAAGAGCATAGAGAATAAGGAAAATTATTTGTATATGATCCTTCACCCTACCCCACACCCGTGACCTACATGAAATTAGCCAGTAAAACCAAGGAAAAACTTATATGTAGATAAAATTATATAAACATACATTGAGAGATTTTTTTAATGCCCCATGAAATTTTCCCTCCTGAACTGACCTTTATATTTAAGACCTTTACAATAGCAGTATGCACAACTTCAGAGATTGTATTTTTAAGTCCGTGAACATTTATATTTAGTTTTTACTTTTACACATCCACAGACCATGTACCAATTTCCCATAGTAAAATGTGCTGGAACTGCCTTTTATGTGGAATTTTATTTCTTTTTCTGAAAACATCTAGATATATACCTATAAAAGAGATTGTCATATTGATTTTTTTGATACGGGGAGTTAAAAAAAAGTACATGTCACTGATTTCTAAATGACTTGAAGTTCATCCAGCTAGTTGATAGAGAAAACAGAGAATGTAAGAAATGTCAAGTACATGTAGCTTCCAGCTCCATTTCAAAGTTGATTTACTGTAAATCAATGCTAATTAGGTAACCTCTTGTTTAGGGAAATTATTTAGAGAAAGTGATACCTACAACTGACCTAGATAGTGTGGTGTTTTTAGTCATTTCTGGATAAATTTTACTACAATTTTCGTGAACACCAAGTATCACAAGAATCCCTACTTTCTCTATTTCCTTCTCTACTTTCTCTATTCTCCTGAGGGAGTTCATATTTACCCTTTGCTGTAACAGTTGCCTTCAAGACAATGACTCCCAAATCCACACCTGCAGTTCTAGGCTGTCTGTGAAGGGCATTTCCACGTGATTATCCCACAGATAACTCACATTCAACATTACTCAAATCAAATCCACCAAAGCCTCCTCTACATCTGCTATTCCTCACATATTCCTGTTTCCTGAGTGATCCCACCAGCTAGCCAGCCTTCCCAAACTGATTTTTTGTCTTTACCGTGTCCTCTTCAATTAGGACTTTAAAGTTCTCCATATCCTTCTCCATGAGGGCTTCAGAGATTTTCTCCCACCTTCAACACAGCACGTCTTCAGATACAGACCACTTTATTTTGATCTTGTTTTAGCACTCAGATCACTCTTTTAAACAAATCAAGTGTGTCTAAAACCTGGGGAACCAGCTTTCACAGTTATCGTCTCCTGCTCCTTGGACTCACACGCACAATTCCATGAGTGGGTCTATTTGCGTGTTCTAGACCTAGAGATCTGATGATTTTCTAAAACCCAGTCTATCTCCCTCCAGATGTCCCTGTTTTCAGTCTGCACTCACCTGAAAGAGATTTATGGTCCCCTATTGTTGATACTCTGCAATCATTGATGTCCATGCTCATACCCAAGCCTGGCTTCCAGAGACACACCTGGGCTCTCTGGTGACCCATGGCATGGTGGGGGGTGGGACGTTTTCCGAGGTTTCTATTGCCAAGTACCTTGTTTTGAAATCAGGCCTGACACAGCTTCACAGAGCCTTGTCCCGGCCCCATAGGCTGATACCCTGCCACCTCCCCTAAAGTACCAGGCTCCTCAGAATGACCCAGGGCTTAGCAGCATCCACTGGTACTATTCCACCAGCCCCTTGAAGCCTAGCTGGAGTCTCCATAGAACCAGGGTACATCTCTATGTAACTGGGCTCCCTCCTCCCGCCCCAGTGTGATGCAGCTTTCAGAGAATAGTTAGGGTCTTCTCATTTATAACAATTAGAATAACCAAGTGTTCTGACCTTGCTAAGCCTTAGATTGCAGATTCCTGCTATATTCTTTGAGATTTCTGCCATCAATGTTTCCTGAGATGGTAACTTGCCATCCCACTAACTATAAGACAGTGTTCTCAGTCAAGACCAATTCCACAACCAATAACACACACACACACACACACACACACACACACACACACACACGCACATGCACATGCCCATCCATTATGGTGAGCAAGACATTGTATCTGTGATACAGACCGAATGCACCCACCAATCACATTCACTTCTTCAAACAGATCATGGGATTAAAGGCAGGTACCACTCTTCCCCATTAATTACTCATTTTTAAAATAAGGCTATTTTTAAAAATTGAACTATAATTTGTACTCAAAGAATGCACAGATCTAAAGTGTACAGGTTTATAATATTTTAGATATATATCAACTACCAAAAATCAGGATATAAAACATTTCCATCACTTTAGAAAATTCCTTCATGCTTCAACTGATATCACCCTTGAGCTCAAAAAGAAAAAAAAAAGACCACCATTATTACTTGACCATTATAGCTGTTTTGCTAATTTTTGAACTTTATTTAAAGGAAACATACAGTATATATTTTGTATCTGGCTTCTTTCACCCAGAATTTTTTTTTTAGATTTGTCAATGTTATTAATGTTCCAGTATTTGTGTTTCTTAAGTAACTGAATTATTCCACTGCATGATAAACCGTGATTTGTCTTCTGTCCTTCTGCTGAAGGCATAATATTTGTTTGAGTTATTATGAATTTTTACACAAGAATTTTTGTGAACTGTGCATTAATTTCCTTGGAAATATGCTAGAAATGGGATTGTATTGAATAGAATAACTACATATTTAACTAACTTAGAAATTACTAAATATTTTTGAAAAGTAAGTGTATAGATTTCAAATTTCACCTTGAGTATCTATCGAAATAGATAGAAAGCATGTTGATTTCATCATTATAATAACCAAAAAGAGCACAAGAAAATGAAAATTAATGAATTTCCTTGACTTTATTAGGGATGAAGATTGTAAGGCAAACAACTAACCGAAGTCTGGGGAGAGATAAGCAACAAAAATAATCCAGGCATTTTTTTAACTAAGGGAGAAACCACTAGATACATAGAAGTTTATTTATTAAAAAAAAAAAACTAAAATAAAAAGTAGTTAATGGATTGCTAAAGTCTAAGTATAGACTGGTTTAAGAGCATAAAGACCCAGAGGGCTATAGACAAAAGATGTTTGTGTTTTTCTTTTTCTCCATGGATTTCACAAATGCTCCCAGGAAGATAGGGAAGTATTCTGAGAAAGTGTCTTTAATGGTATCATTTCTTGGATAGGTGGAGGGATAAAGAGCAGCAACAGCAGCCAAAACTCCTCCCAGACCCATTTCCTGATTTTTTGCATAGAACAAAAGCTGTAATCTTCAGGGGCAAGAGTAACAGAAACTGTTATATTAGGACACTCAATGGAACACCTTTGCAGCTATGGAAAGGAACAGGCTGAAATGTCTAACATCAGGAGGAATAAGAACTAGGCTCAGCCATATTGCTATAAAGTGGGTCACTATGAAGGCCATATCCCTGTGACTGAGTTTACAGTACTTAAGGCAGGGCTTCCTGGAAACATCAGAAATCCCTTCTCTGTTTCTCACTAGTCCACTAACATGCATTGACTGAAAATAACAGTAGAATACAGCTGAGAATTCTTCAAGAAATAGATTATCTCTGGAGAACAGCGAAAATAGAATACACAAAGGCAAGCAGGGAACAATATTAACTAACTGAACTCAGCCATATAGAATAAGGATAACATTACAGTCAATTGAGATCAATCCCAGAATGCAAGGCTGGTTCAATATTCAAAAATTCAATCAACCGAATTTCCATAGTAACAGACTAAATAATAAAAAAATATATATCATTTCAATAGATGCAGAGAAAATTAAAAAATTCAATATCTATGTATGATAAAAACTATAACTAAATGAAACTCGGGGCACAGTCCAGGGTAGAGTGCATGCTTAGTATGCATAAGGCTCTGAATTCAAAACCCAGCACACATACACCAAAAAAAAAAATTACTAGTAAAAAATGGATAGACATTTTCTAACTTGATAAAAGGCATTGAGTAAATGTAATGTGCCAGACACATAGCTTATATTATCTAAAAACTTTTTTCAGCAGTTGTGAAATAGACATCATTAATATCCTAAGCAAGGAGCAAACTGAGGAATAGAGATGAGCTGACTTTTTAAAAAATAACATCTAGTAAACAACAGATGGATTTCAATCCATATCTATCTGGACCAAGAGCCTACTGTTTTACTATAATATTTTTCATTTAAGATTGAAAAAGAAACAGAAATTTTAGTTCAAAACAATGGATAACGGATTAGCATGGATAACATGATAGAAAATCAGTAATTGTATCAATCATTTTTTTTTCAGGAAATGTAATGTTTAGGGAGGTAAATTTTATAATACAAAAGACGAAAAATACCTAAGTATATATCATTTGTCAAAATTTCTTGTATCTTATAAAACTTAAAAAAATAAAAGTTTCTACTGAAAAAAATAGATCAATGTATTTAAAAGCAGGTGACTTATAATTTTACTTTTAAGAAATAATCAGAGATGATCACAGATACATATGTATGAAAGCTTCTATTCCAAAATTTATGATATTAAATAGAATGGAAGGTTTCTATGTTCAATAAAAAGGGAGATATTAACTTAATTTCATGTTAGGAAATTAAGATTACAAGGCAAACAACTAAATAGAGTACAACAATATTAGGAAATTTTGCTTTGGATATTTTAAAGATAGATAGAGGTAGAATGGGATGAATGCAAAGAGAGCTTTGATTTTGTGACCTGTTCTATTCTAATGAATAACTTTCTGCATTTTCTTCATTTTTCCACAATGAAAACTTATTACTTGAAATAACAGACATACAAAAAAGAATTCATCACAGTGAAGCAGAGTGTTAGGAGGGAGATACTGCAGATTCAATGAGACACAGGGGTTGATAGCTGGTTGTGCATTTTGACCAAGTCTCCATTTATTTTTACAAAAGAGCACCCATGCAAAAGTCTGTGAGAAGTTATGCACTCTCTAAAGTCACTCCTATACGTCTCTTTCAAGAGTCCAGGCATCTCTGTATACAATATTATTTGCCATGTTGCTGCAATTAACAAGCCTGTTTGGGGTGCTCTCAGTCCATTCTCATCATGGTCTATTTTTCTCTGTTTTGTAGCTATGATACCATTGGAAATGAGCAATCAATCATTTGTCACTGAATTCATGTTCTTGGGATTTTCCAAACACTCCAACCTACAGGGCTGGTTTCTTTCTGCTCTTTCTGGTCATTTACCTGAGCACTTACCTGGGGAACATGCTCATAATAGTGGCCACCAGGGTCAGTCCTGCTCTCCACACTCCAATGTACTTTTTCCTCAGCAATTTGAGCTTCTTGGACATCTGCTAAACATCCACAACCCTCCCCGTACAGCTGGTGAACTTCTTCTGGGAGAAGAAGGCCATTTCTTATAAGGGCTGCCTTTCCCAGATCTTCTTCTTGGTGACAAGTGCTGACACAGAAGGCTTCTTACTGGCTGTGTGGCCAGTATGACTGCTGTGTGGCTACGTGCTGTCCTCCTCAGTACCCAGTTATCATGAGTGTGAATGTCTGTGTTGGCCTGGTGACTGGGTCCTGGCTGTGTGGGCTGGTGAATTTGGTCACACACACGGTGCTGGCCATCACACTCACTCTGTGTGGGCCCCACCAGTTCAGCCACTTTCTCTTTGACACCCCATTGCTCCTGAAGCTCTCCTGCTCAGACACCTCTGTCAACAAGTCTGCGCTCCATGTTGTCATTACCACCATGAGCCTGAGCCCCTGCCTTTTCACTGCAGGCTCCTAAGCACTCATCATTGCGGCCATCCTGGGGATTCCTTCTGCCCAGGGCAGGAGGAAGGCCTTCTCCACCTGTGCGTCCCCCCTCACTGTCATGGTGGTCTTCTATGGAACAGCCAACTTCCACTATGACAGGGCCAGAGAAGGCTGCACATGGATACGACAGGCCCAGAGAAGGCTTCACATGGACACCCTTGTCTCTGTGCTCTTCTGTGTGGTGAGCCACCTGTTGAGCCCTGTCATTCACAGCCTGAGAAGCAACGAGGTCCAGAGTGCCCTGAGGAAGCTGGCTGGAGGGTGTGCATTCCTTTGCACGATCAAAGTCTAGACCAATCTTCAAACTGGAGTATACAGTCATCTGAAAATGATGCCTCCCAGGGACTTGTAGGCACATGTTAGAGAGTCTGTATCTGGATCTTCAACTCCAACTCCTGCTTTTAAAATCTATGAGACTCCTTTCTCTCCTCTCTTTTCACAAACACACTTTTCCCCCTTTCAGGTTCAAGTGTGTTGGACACCTTGTGTGGGTGTTGAGCACCATCTCTGTCCTTCTGTGTTCTCCACACACCAGAGGGACACAAAGTACGAGAACCTCGTTTCCCACACTGCTCTGCTTGCAGGCCTCCATTTTAGGAGGTTCTGTCAAGATCAGCCAAACACTAGGGAGAGAGGAACAAAGGAAAGAAAGAAAGTGGGTTCTTTTGGATTCCATAGCAGCAGCAGCAAACCAGCCCTTTAGAGGCAGGAACTAATCTCCTTGGTGCCAGGAGCTGTGTGTGCTTGCTCCTAGACAGCTGTTCCTGAATGTGGGTCACAGTAGCGTGGAATGAGCATCTCTTTCCAGGGAAGTTAGGGTTTCAATATATGGGGTGGTGTCACCTCCCCTATTTTTCTTTTTTCTTCCAGATCTCCCAACCATTTTATAACTTTTTTCTGTGTCAACTTCCTCTACCCTAAGACATCAAGAGTCATTCTTCATCTCTACCTGACCATGGTGGCACTGACCACAATATTCGTTTACATCAGAGATGCTTCTAGATAACAGATCTTAGGAGGTAGGTTGAATGTCTGACCTGAGGGAATTGAATATGTTGATGATGTCACAGCCCATGGGAAAGGAGACCTGATAATTGCTGGTGTGCAATGACCCAACAGAGACTTTAAGTTATTGTGGCCTGAAATCAAATATCTATGGAAAACTGAGCTTTGGAATAACACCATCGACCTTTAGGGTGGTAATGAACATTACAACATGACTACAGACTGCTGTTACTGACTGGAGTGGGAAACTTTCAGAAAGAAAATGATAGGTTCAAGCATTATATTCATCCTTCAAGTCAGGTTCAGATCATGAAAAATATTTTCTCTCTGGAAACTGATATAGGTTAGTATCAGAATAAAACATCCAATTCTCCAAATTGCAGAAGTACAAAGAAAATTATAAATTCACAATTTCTCCAGGTCTCTCTTATGTCAATTAGGAAATTAATGGGGGGATGATTGAGACCCTGTTAATTAGAATGGCAAAATACCAGTGGAATTAGACAAATCTCAGAGCCTTGAACCCTGAAATCTCCATTAACCCTCTTTGCTGTCAGAAGCAGCCCCTCCTCCCCAGAGGAGACTAGCTTTCCCTAAATTGAAGACCCTATGGTGACTCTACCTGGGCAGTTGTCTTTTTTTTTTTAAGAGAGAGTGAGAGAGGAGAAGAGAGGAGAGGAGAGGAGAGAGAGAGAGAGAGAGAGAGAGAGAGAGAGAGAGAGAGAATATTTAATATTCATTTTCTAGTTCTCAGCGGACACAACATCTTTGTTGGTATGTAGTGCTGAAGATCGAACCCGGGTTGTACTCGTGCCAGGCAAGCACACTACTGCTTGAGACACATCCCCAGCCCAATTGTCTTTAAGATGCTCATCCATCATCCCACATTGTTACCAGACTCTTAATTGGGGTCTGATCCTAGAACGCCTCAGGTAAGAGTATAAAATATAGCCCAGGAGAGTATAAGGGTTACACCAAAATAAAAGGTAAATATTTTACTGTATTTTGTTAATAGGAGCCTTAAGAATATATAAGAGAATTTGTTTGAGACTTCTAGACCAAAGAAGTCAGGACATATTGCTGGATCATCTTGAATGCTGTCACAGGGACGTAATCACCAGAAATGTTAGGGCCAAAAATTTTCCTGAGCCATAGAGAGTGGCTATTAGACTCTCTTTGGTTGATGGACTGAAATCTGGACTCAGTGTTTGCTTAAGTTCAATGACCAATATGATTCTGGAATAATGGAGAGGATGGTGATCAGAAATAAATAAGGTGTTGGATGGCGTGTTATGTGACCTCTTCCCTGGCCTCACAGCTGAATCTGGAGGAGGGCCTGGAGCAACAGCCTTCGCCAAGGCCTCGTGAACATGCGTTCAGAAGGCAGCACCAGATCCTTGTGAAACCCGCATCCACTGTCCTCCGCAGCCTGGGAAAACATTAACAGATGGCATCGTTGAAACGGGCTTCCTGATTTCAGTGAGAATAAGGGGACCCTGAAGTAGAAGAGGCCATGTGGTGGAGCAGTGATCAGAACATTTGAATCTGTAGAGATTTTAGACAGTGGTAAGTGATGGTGGTATTTATAGATGGGAAAAAATGGGCACCCTCCTAGAATAGTGCCTGTCCCATGTAATGTGAAACTCTTCTTTTCACACTTTATTGGTGCATTGTAGTGGTCCATAATGGTGGAATTTGCTGACACATATTTGAACATGCACACAAAATAACCGTGAACTTTGGCCAATATCATTCCAATATTTCCCTTTTCCTCACCTTCTCCCCTGGTGCCTTGACTCTACTGATCTTCCTTCAACTTTCATGATGAGACTCCCTTCCCAACTTTCCTTCCTTTTCCCCTTCTAGCTTTAACAGAGGAAAAACATATGGCCCTTAACTTTCTGAGTTGCTTATTTCTCTTAATGTTCTGAAGATCCATCCATCTTCCAGCATGACATAATTTCATTCTTCTTTATGGCTGAATAAAATTCCAGTGGGCATATACCAGATGTTCTTTATCCACTCGTGCACTGATGTCACCTCGGCTGGTTCATGGGCATGTATGTGTCATTATAGTATGATGACTTCGATCCACTGTGGTAAATACCAAGCAGAGGTAGAGCTGGGTCGCAGGGTGGTCCTTGGCTACTCCTGAGGAGCCTCCATCCCGATTTCCGTGGTGGTTGTGCTGATTTACATGCCCACCAACAGGGTGAGAGTGCTCCTTTCTCTCCAATTCTCTCCTTGTCACACTGGTTTCTGTTTGTATTCTTGGTGGTTGCCTTTGTCACTGAAGTGAGATGAAATCTCAGGGTAGTCTTTACTTGCAAGTATTTTCATATATTTGTTGGCCACTCACATATTTTCTTCTAAGACGTGTCTGTTTAGTTCATTTAGTTTCCCATTTGGTAATTCGGTTATTTGATAATTGGGTTATTTAATAATTGTGGGTTTGATGTTAAGTTTTTTGAGTTCTTTATTAATATTCTGAATATTCATCTTCTTTAAGAAGAGCCCCTCATAAAGATTTTCTCCCTTTCTGTAGGTTCTCTCTTCATACTCTATTTGTCTCCTTTGCTGTGCAGAACCTTCTTAATTTGATGCCATCCTATTAGCAAACTTTTGGTGTTATCTCCTGAGCTTTGGCATCCTATTGAGAAAGTCATTGCCTCTGCCTGTAGGTTGGAGTATTGACTTTGTTTTTTCCTAAAAACTGCATAATTTCTGGTCTAGTGCCTGGGTCTTTAATGAATTTTGAGTTAATTTCTTGCAGGGTGAGCGATAGTTCAGGTCTCATTCTTCTGCACTTTCACAGGGGTGCAGAAGAACTGTTTCAGAGAGTAGATGTTAATGACTGGGGTGAAAAAGAACTGTTGCAGAGAGCAGAAGTTGGAGACTGAGGTGCAGAAGGACTGTTACAGAAAGCAGAGTTTGGAGACTGGGGTGCACAAGAATCATTGCAGAGAGCAGAGTTTTCAAACTGAGGTGCAGAAGAATTGTTACAGAGAGCAGATGTTGGAGACTGGGCTTCAGAAGAACTTTTGCAAAGAGAAGAGATTGGAGACAATGGTGCAAAAGGATGGTTGCAGACAGCAGAGGTTAGAGTCTGGGGTGCAGAAGGACCATTGCAGAGGTCAGAGTTTGGGAACTGAGGTGCAGAAGGATTGTTACAGAGAACAGTAGTTGAAGACTCTGGTGCAGAAGGACCCTTACAGAGAGCAGAGGTTGGAGACTGCAGTACAGAAGGACTGTTAAAGAGAGCAGAGTTTGGAGACTGGGCTGAAGAAGAACTGTTTCAGAGAGCAGATGTTGGAGTCTGGGGTGCAAAACGACTGTTCCAGAGAGCAGAGGATGAAGACTGGGGTATAGAAGGACTGTTGCAGAGAGCAGAGGTTGCAGACTGAGTTGCAGAAGAACTGTTACAGAGGGCAGTGTGTGAGGACTGGGGTGGAAAACGACGGATACAGAAAGCAGAGTTTGGATACTGGGGTACATAAGGACCCTTACAAAGAACAAAGTATGGAGACTGTGGTACAGACGGACTTTTACAGAGAGCAAAGTTTAAAGACTGGGGTGCAGAAGGACTGTTATAGAGTACAGAGTTTTAGTCTGGGGTGCAGAAAGATTGTTGTGGTGAGTAGAGTATGGAGAATGGGGGGTAGAAGGACTGTTGCAGAGAGCAGAAGTTGAAGACTGGGTTATAGAAGGACTGTTGCAGAGAGCAGATGTTGGAGACTTCGTTGCAGAAGGACTGTTGCAGAGAGTAGATGTTGGAGACTGGGGTTCAGGAATAATCTTACAGAGAGCAGAGGTTAGAAAATGGGGCAAAGAAGGCCTGTTCTAGAGAGCGGAGTTTGGAGACTGGGGTGCAGAAGGACTGTTAGAGAGAGCAGAGTTTGGAGACTGGGTTGCAGAAGGATCTTACAAAGAGCAGAGTTTTGAGAATGAGGTACAGAAGAACTGTTGCAGGGAGCAGAGGTCGGAGACTGGGGTGCAGAGGAACTGATACAGAGTGCAGAGGTTTGAGACTGGGGTAAAGTAGGACTGTTGAAGAAAACAGATGTTGGAGACTGGGGTGCAGAAGGACCTTTGCAGAGAGAAGAGGTTGGAGACTGAGGTGCAGAATTATTGTTACAGAGAGCAGAGTTTGGAGACTGGGTTGCAGAAGGACTGTTTCAGCGAGCAGAGGTAGGAGACTAGTGTGCAAAAGGATCTTACAGAGAGTGAAAGTTGGAGACGGGGGTGCGGAAGGAATGTTGCAGAGAGCAGAGGTTGAAGTCTGGGGTACAGAAGGACTGATAGAGAAAGCAGATGTTGAAGATTGGGGTGCAGAAGGACCGTTACAGAGAGCAGAGTTAGGAGACTCTGGTTCAGAAGGACTGTTCCAGAGAGCAGAGGCTGGAGACTGCGGTGTACAAAGACCATTGCACAGAGGGAAGTTGGAGACTGAGGTGCAGAAGCAATGTTGCAGAGAGCAGAGGTTAGACACTGGGGTGCAGAAGGCTCGTTGCAGAGAGTAGAGGTTGGAGACTGGGGTGCAGAAGGCCTCTTAATGAGAGCAGAAGTTGAAGACCTGAGTGCAGAAGGCCTGTTACAGAGAGCAGAAGTTGGAGACTGGGGTGCAGAAGGACTGTTACAGAGAGCAGAATTTGCAGACTGGGTTTCAGAAGGGTTTTACAGAAAGCAGAGGTGGGTGACTGAGGTACAGTAGGACTATTACAGAGAGCAGAAGTTGGAGACTGGGGTGCAGAAGGATTGTTGTAGAGAGCAGAGTTTTCAGACTGAGGTACAGAAGGACTGTTGCAAAGAGCAGATGTTGGAGACTGGGGTGCACAAGGACTGTTGCAGCGAGTAGAATTTGAAGACTGGGGTGCAGAAGGATCCTTGCAGAGAGCACTGGTTCGAGACTGGGGTGCAGAAGGATCGTAAAAGAGAGCAGAGTTTGGATACTGTGGTGCAGTAGAAGTTTACAGAGAGCACAGGTTGAAGACTGGGGTGCAGTAATTCTTTTACAGAGAGCACAGGTTGGAGACTGAGGTGCAGAAGGACCCTTACAGAGACAAGATGTTGGAGACTGCGGTACAGAAGGACTGTTTCAGAGAGCAGTGGGTGGAGACAGATGTGCAGAAGAATCTGACAGACAGCATAGGTTGGAGACTGGGTTGCAGAAAAATCGTTGAAGAGAGAAGAGGATCTAGACTGGGGTCAAAGGCCTGTTACAGAAAGCAGAGTTTGGAGATTGGGGTGTAGAAGACCTGTTACAGAGAGCAGGGCTTGGAGACTGTGGTGCGGAAGAACAGTTACAGAGAGCAGAGTTTAAAGACTCGGTTGCAAAAAAATCTTACAGAGAGCAGAGGTTGAAGACTGAGGTACAGAAGGACTGTTACAGAGAGCAGAGGTTGGAGACTGAGGTGCATAAGGATCGTTGCAGAGAGCAGAGTTTTCAGACTGAGCTGCAGAAGGCCTGTAAAAGAAAGCAGATGTTGGACACTGGTGTGTAGAACGACTGTTGCAGAGAGTAGAGGTTGGAGATTGGCGTCCAGAAGGATTGTTGCTGACAGCAGAAGTTGGAGAATGGGGTGGAGAAGGACTTCTGCAGAGAGTAGAGGTTGGAGACTTAGGTGCAGAAGGACTGTTACAGAGAGCAGAGTTTGGAGACTGGGGTTCAGAACGACTGATACAGAAAGCAGACCTTGGTGACCTGGGTGCAGAAGGACTGTTGCAGAGAGCAGAGGTTTGAGCCTGGGGTGGAGAAGGACTGTTGCAGAGAGAAGAGATTGGAGACAGGGGTGCAGAAGGAGTATTGCAGAGGGCAGAGGTTGCAGACTGTGGTTCAGAAGTACTGTAACAAAGAGCACAGAATGGAGACTGTGGTGCAAAATAAGTGTTGTAAAGAACAGAGGTTGAAGACTGGGGTGCAAAGAGATCATTGCAGAAAGCAGAGGTTGGAGACTGGGTTTCAGAAGGATCTTACAGAGAGCAGAATTAGGACACTGAGGTGCAGAAGGAATGTTGCAGAGAGCAGAGGTTTGAGATTGGGGCGCAGAAGTACTGTTGCAGAGAGCAGAGGTTAGAGTCTGAGGTGCAGAAGGACTTTTACAGAGACCAGAGGTAAGAGACCGAGGTGCAGAAGAACTGATACAGAAAGCAGAGTTTGGAGACTGGGGTGCAGAAATACCGTTACAGAGAGCAGAGTTTGGAGACTGCAGTACAGAAGGACTGTTACAGAGAGCAGAGGTTGGAGATTGCAGTGGAAAAGAACTGTTACAGAGAGCATATTTTGAAGACGTGGGTGAGGAAGGACTGTTGCAGAGTGCAGAGGTTAAAAACTGGGGTACAGAAGGACTGTTGCAAATAGCAGAGGTTGCAGAGTGAGGTGCAGAAGGACTGTTAAATAGAGCAGAGTTTGGAGACTGTGGTGCCGAAGGACTGTTGTAGAGAGCAGATGTTGGAGACTGGGGTGCAGAAGGACTGTTGCATATAGTAGAGGTTGGAGACTTGGGTGCAGAAGGACTATTGCAAAGAGTAGAGGTTGGATATTGGGTTGCAGGAGAATTTTTGCAGAAAGCGGAGGTTGGAGACTGGGTGGAGAAAGACTGTTGCAGAGAGTAACATTTGGAGATTGGGGTGCCACAGGACTGTTGCAGAGAGCAGATGTTGGAGACTGAGGTTAAGAAGGATTGTTGAAGAGAGTAGATTATGGAGACTGGGGTATAGAAGGAGTGTTCTAGAGAGCAGAGGTTGAAGACTGAGATGCAGAAAAAACTGTTACAGAGAGCAGTGTTTGGAGACTGGGGTGCAGGACTGATACTGAGAGAAGAGTTTGGAGACTGGGGTGCAGAAGGATCTTACAGAAGGTAGAGTTTGGAGACTGAGGTGCAGAAGGACTGTTAAAGAGAGCAGAGGTTGGAGACTGGGGTGCAGAAGGACTGTTAAAGAGAGCAGAGTTCAGAGACTTGGTGCAGAAGGCCTGGTACAGAGAGCAGAAGATGGAGACTGGTGTGCAGAAGGCCAGTTACAGAGAGCATAGTTTGGAGACTGGGGTGCCGAAGGACTGTTACCAAAAGCAGAGTTTGGAGACTTCTTTTCAGAAGGATTATACAGAGAGCAGAAATTGGAGACTGAGGTGCAGAAGGACTGTTACAGAGAGTAAATGTTGAAGACTGAAATGTAGAAAGACCATTGTAGAGAGCAGAGTTTGGAGACTTAGGTGCAGAAGGACTGTTGAGGAGTGCAGAGGTTGGAGACTTTGCTGTAGAAGGACTGTTACAGAGAGCAGAGTTTGGAGATTGGGGTGCCGAAGGACTGTTGCATAGAGCAGAATTTGAAGACTGAGGTGTAGAAGGATTGTACAGGAAGCAGAGGTTGGAGACTTGAGTGCAGAAGGACTGATAGAGAAAGCAGGGGTTGAAGACTGGTGTGCAGAAGGACAGTTACAGAGAGAAGAGTTTTGAAACTGCAGTATAGAAGGACTGTTACAGAGAGCAAAGGTTGGAGACTAGGGTGAAGAAGGACTGTTTCAGAGATCAGATGTTGCAGACTGGGTTGCAGAAGCACTGTTGCAGAGAGGAGTTTGGAGACTGGGGTGCAGAAGGACTGTTGCAGAGAGTAGGGGTTGGAGACTGGGGTGCAGAAAAACTGTTGTGGAAAGCAGACGTTGGAGATTGGAGTTGAGAAGGACTGTTGCTGAGAGCAGAATTTGGAGACTGAGGTGCAGAAGGAATGTTACAGAAAGCAGTGGTTAGAGACTTGAGTGCAGAAGTACTGATACAAAAAACAGAGATTGGAGACTGGGGTGCAGAAAGACTGTTGTAGAGAGCAGATGTTGGAGACTGGGGTGCAGAAGGACTGTTGCATAGAGTAGAGGTTGGAGACTTGGGTGCAGAAGGACTATTGCAGAGAGTAGAGGTTGGAAATTGCGTTGCAGGAGAACTGTTGCAGAGAGCAGAGGTTGGAGACTGGGTGGTGAAAGACTGTTGCACGGAGTAGCATTTGGTGATTGGGGATCCACAGGACTGTTGCAGAGAGCAGAGGTTGGAGACTGAAGTGGAGAAGGACTGTTAGAGAGAGCAGAGTTTTGATACTGGGGTGCAGAAGGACTGATACAGAAAGCAGAGGTTGGAGACTGGGGTGCAGAAGGACTGTTGCAAAGAGCAGAGGTTGGAGACTAGGGTGGAGAAGGACAGTTGTCAAGAGCAGATGTTAAAGACTGGGGTGAAGATGGAGTGTTGCAGAGAGCAGAGTTTGGAGACTGGGGTGCAGTAAACTATTGCAGAGAGCAGAGGTTGCAGACTGAGGTGCAGAAGGACTGTTACAGCAGCAGAGTTTGGAGACTGTGGTGCAGACGGACTGAAAAAGAAAGCAGAGGTTGGAGACTGAGTTGCAGAAGGACTGTTACAGAGAGTACTTGTTGAAGACTGAGGTGTATAAAGACCATTGCTGAGAGCAGAGTTTGGAGACTGAGGTGAAGAAGGACTGTTGCGGAGTGCAGAGGTTGGAGACTTGCGTGTAGAAAGACTGTTGCAGAGAGCATGGGTTGGAAATTGGGGTGCATAAATACTGTTGCAGACAGTAGAATTTGGAGACTGAGGGGCAGAAGGACTGTACAGAGATCAGAGTTTGGGGACTTGAGTGCAGAAGGACTGATAGACTAAGCAGGGGATGGAGACTGGTGTGCAGAGGGACAGTTACAGAGAGAAGAGTTTGGAAACTGCAGTACAGAAGGACTTATAAGGAGAGCAGAGGTTGGAGACTGGGGTTGAGAAAAACTGTTTCAGAGATCAGATGTTGGAGACTGGGGTGCAGAAGGACTGTTGCAGAGAGGAGGTTGGAGACTGGGGTGCAGAAGGACTGTTGCAGAGAGCATAAGTTGGAGACTGGGGTTCAGTAGGACTATTGCAGAGAACAGAGTTTGCAGACTGAGGTGAGGAAGGACTGTTACAGCAGCAGAGTTTGAAGACTGTGGTGCAGAAGGACTGATACAGAAAGCAGAGGTTGGAAACTGGGGTGCAGAAGGATCATTAAAGGAAACAGAGGTTGGAGACTGCGGAACAGAAGGACTATTACAGAGAGTAGAGGTTGGAGACTGGGGTGCAGAAGGACTGTTACAGAAAGCAGAGTTTGGAGACTGATTTTCAAAAGGATCATACAGAGAGCAAAGGTTGGAGACTGAGGTGCAGAAGGACTGTTACAGAGAGTAGATGTTGAAGACTGAGGTGTAGAAAGACCATTGCAGAGAGCAGAGGTTGGAGACTGAGGTGCAGAAGGACTGTTGTGGAGTGCAGAGTTTGGAGACTTGGGTGTAGAAGGACTGTTGCAGAGAGCATAGGTTGGAGATTGGGGTGCAGAAAGACTGGTGCCGACAGCAGAATTTGGAGACTGAGGTGCAGAAGGACTGTACAGAGAGCAGAGGTTGGAGACTTGAGTGCAGAAGGACTGATAGAGTAAGCAGGGCATGGAGATTGGTGTGCAGAGGGACAGTTAAAGAGAGAAGAGTTTGGAAACTGCATTACAGAAAAACTTTTAAGGAGAGCAGAGGTTGGAGACTGGGGTTGAGAAGGACTGTTGCAGAGATCCGATGTTGGAGACTGGGGTGCAGAAGGACTGTTGCAGAGAGCATATGTTGGAGACTAGGGTGCAGTAGGACTATTGCAGAGAGCAGAGGTTGCAGACTGAGGTGCAGAAGGACTGTTACAGCAGCAGAGTTTGGAGACTGTGGTGCAGAAGGACTTATGCAAAAAGCAGAATTTGGAAACTGGTGTGTAGAAAGACCATTAAAGAAAACAGAGGTTGGAGACTGCGGAACAGAAGGACTATTACAGAGAGCAGAGGTTGGAGACTGGGGTGCAGAAGGACTGTTACAGAAAGCAGAGTTTGGTGACTGATCTTCAGATGGATCATACGGAGAGCAGAGGTTGGAGACTGAGGTGCTGAAGGACTGTTACAGAGAGTAGATGTTGAAGACTAAGGTGTAGAAAGACCATTGCAGAGAGCAGAGGTTGGAAACTGAGGTGAAGAAGGACTCTTGCAGAGTGCAGAGTTTGGAGACTTGGGTGTAGAAGGACTGTTGCAGAGAGCAGAGGTTGGAGACTTGAGTGCAGAAGGACTGATAGAGAAAGCATTGGTTGGAGACTGGTGTGCAGAACAGTTACATAGAGAAGAGTTTGGAAACTGCAGTATAGAAGGAGTTTTACAGAGCGCAGAGGTTGGAGACTGGTGTGGATAAGGACTGTTGCAGAGATCAGATGATGGAGACTGGGGTGCAGAAAGACTGTTGCAGAGAGTAGGGTTTGGAGATTTGGGTGGAGAAGGACTGTTGCTGAGAGCAAAATTTGAAGTCTGAGGTGCAGAAGGACTGTTACAGAGAGCAATGGTTAGAGACTTGAGTGCAGAAGTACTGATGTAGAAAGCAGAGATTGGAAACTTGGGTGCAGAAAGACTATTGTAGAGAGCAGATGTTCGAGACTGGGGTGCAGAAAGACTGTTTCATTGAGTAGATGTTGGAGACTTGGGTGCAGAAGGACTATTGCAGAGAGTAGAGGTTAGAGATTGGGGTGCAGAAGAACTGTTTCAGAGAGTAGATGTTGAAGACTGGGGTGGAGAAAGACTTTTGCAGAGAGTAGCATTTGGAGATTGGGGTGCCACAGGACTGTTGCAGAGAGCAGAGGTTGGAGAGTGAAGTGGAGAAAGACTGTTAGAGAGAACAGAGTATGGAGACTGGGGTGAAGAAGGATTGAAACAGAAAGCAGAGGT
Organism: Ictidomys tridecemlineatus; assembly: GCF_052094955.1. Lineage (NCBI taxonomy): Eukaryota > Metazoa > Chordata > Mammalia > Rodentia > Sciuridae > Ictidomys > Ictidomys tridecemlineatus. Next base: position 56,050 of record NW_027526076.1, on the reverse strand, counting down.
TGGAGAATGGGGTGCAGAAGGACTATTGCAGAGAGCAGAGGTTGCAGACTGATGTGCAGAAGAACTGTTACAGCAGCAGAGTTTGGAGACTGTGGTGCAGAAAGACTGATACAGAAAGCAGAGGTTTGAAACTAGGGTGCAGAAGGACCATTAATGAAATCAGAGGTTGGAGACTGCGGAACAGAAGGACTGTTACAGAGAGCAGAGGTTGGAGACTTGGGTGCAGAAGAAGTGTTGTAGAAAACAGAGTTTGGTGACTGGGGTGCAGAAGGACCGTTGCAGAGAAGACTTGGAGACTGAGGTGCAGAAGGATTGATAAAGAGAGCAGCGGCTGGAGACTGGGGTGCAGTAGAACTGCTGCAGAGAGCAGAGGTTGGAGATTTGGGTGCAGCATAACTCTTGCAGAGAGCAGAGGTTGGAGACTGACGTGCAGAAGGACGGATACAGAAAGCAGAGTTTGGAGACTGGAGTGCAGAAAGACCATTACAGAGAGCAGAGGTTTGAGACTACAGTACAGAAGGACTGTTACAGAGGGCAGAGTTTGGAGACTGGGGTGTAGAAGTACTGTTACAGAGAGAAATGTTTGGAGACTGGGGTGCAGAATAAGTGTTGTAGAGAACAGAGGTTGGAGACTCGGGTGCAGAAAGACCATTGTAGAAAGCAGATGTTGCAGACTGGGTTTCAGAAGGATCTTACAGAGAGCAGAGTTTGGTCACTGAGGTGCAGAAGGACTGTTGCAGAGAGCAGAGGTTGGAGATTGGGGCACAGAAAGACTGTTGCGAAGAGCAGAGGTTGGAGTCTGAGGTGCAGAAGGAAAGTTACAGAGAGAATAGTTTGGAGACTGGGGTTCAAAAAATCTGATAGAGAAAGCAGAGTTTATAGACTGGAGAGCAGAAGGATCGTTCCAGAGAGCAGAGTTTGGAGACTGCAGTACAGAAGGACTGTTACAGAGAGCAGAGGTTGGAGACTGGGTTGGAGAAGGACTGTGGCAGAGAGCAGATTTTGGAGACTGGTGTGCAGAAGGACTGTTGCAGAGAGCAGAGGTTGCAGAGTGAGGTGCATAAGGACTTTTACAGAGAGCAGAGTTTGGAGACTGTGTTGCAGAAGGACTGATACAGAAAGCAGAGGTTGGAGACTGGGGTTAAGAAGGACCCTTATAGAGAATAGAGGTTGAAGACTCTTGTACAGAAGAACTGTTGTAGAGAACAGAGGTTGGAGACTAGGGTGCAGAGTGACCATTGCAGAGAGCAGAATTTGGAGACTGGGGTGCAGAAGGAATGTTACAAAGAGAAGAGTTTGAAAACTGAGGTGCAGAAGGATCTTAAAGAGAGGAGAGTTTGGAAACTGGGGTGCAGAAGGACTGTTGCAGAGAGCAGAGTGTTGAGACTGGGGTGCAGTAGGATCGTTGCAGAGAGCAGAGTGTGGAGACTGGGGTGCCGAAGAACTGTTACACAGAGCAGAGGATGGAGACGTGGGTGCAGAAGGCCTGTTACAGAAATCAGAGTTTAGAGACTAGGGTGCAGTAGGACTGTTACAGAGAGCAGAGTTTGGAGACTTGATTGCAGAAGGACTGATACAGAAAGCAGAGGTTTGAGACTAGGGTGCAGAAAAACCCTTACAGAGAGAAGTGTTTGGAAACTGCAGTACAGAAGGACTGTTACAGAGAGCAGAGGTTGGAGACTGGGGTGGAGAAAAACTGTTGCAGAGATCAGATGTTGGAGACTGGGGTGCAGAAGGACTGTTGCAGAAAGTAGAGGTTGGAGATTGGGGTGTAGAAGAACTGTTACAGAGAGGAGACTTTGAAGACTGGGGTGCAGAAAGACCGTTACAGAGAGGTGAGGTGGGAGACTGAGGTGCAGAAGGATTGTTACAGAGTGCAGTTGAAGGTTACTGGGGTACAGAAGGACTGAACCAAAGAGAAGAGGTTGGAGACTGGGGTGCAGAAGGCCTGTTACAGAGAGCAGAGATTGGAGACTGAGGTAATGAAGGATCGTTACAGAGAGCAGTTGTTGCAGACTGAGGTGCAGAAGGACTTTTACTAAGAGGAGAGGTTTGAGACTGGGGTGCAGAAGGTATCTTACAAAGGGCAGACGATGGAGACTGGGGAGCAGAAGGAGTGTTACAGTGAGCAGAGTTTGGGGATTGGGTTGCAGAAGAACTGTTACAGAGAAAACCTGTTTGAGACTGGGGTGCAGAAGGCCTGTAACAGAGAGCAGGAGTTGGAGACTGAGGTGCAGAAAGACTGTTGCAGAGAGCAGAGTTTGGAGAATGGGTTGCAGAAAGACTGTTAAAGAGAGCAGAGTTTGGAGACTGCAGTACAGAAGGACTGTTACAGAGAGTAGATCTTGGAGACTGGGGTGCAGAGGGAATGTCACAGAGAATAAAGTTTGGAAACTGGGGTGCAGAAGGATCTTATAGAGACCAGAAGTTGGAGACTGGGGTGCAGAAGGATCTTTGCAGAGAGTAGAGGTTGGACACTTGCGTGTAGAAGGACTTTTGCAGAGAGCAGATGTTTGAGACTGGGGTGTAGAAAGACTGTTGCAGAGAGCAGAGGTTGGAGACTGAGGTGCAGAAGGACTGTTACAGAGAGCAGAGGTTGGGGACTGGGGTGCAAAAGGACCGTTACAGAGAGCAGAGTTTGGAGAGTGCAGTACAGAAGGACTGTTACCAAGAGCAGAGTTTGGAGACAGGGGTGCAGAACGAATATTGCAGAGAAAAGGGTTTGGAGACTGGGGTGCAGAAGAAATGTTGCAGAGAGCAGAGTTTGGAGACTTGGGTGCACAAGGACTGTTACAGAAAGCAGAGTTTGAAGACTTCTTTTCAGAAGGATCATACAGAGAGCAGAGGTTGGGGAGTGGGGTGCAGAAGGATCGAGGAAGAGAGCAAAAGTTGGAGACTCAGTTGTAGAAGAATCATTGCATAGAGCAAAGTGGAGACTGGGGTGCAGAAGGATCATAACAGAGAGAAGAAGTTGGAGACTGGGGTGCAGAAGGACAGTTACAGAGGGCACAGTTTGGAAACTGGGGTGCAGATAGAATATTGCAGAAAGCAGAAGTTGGATACTCTGGGTGCAGAAGAACTGTTGCAGAGAGCAGAGGTTGGAGACTGAGATGCAGAAGGAGTGTTTCACATAGCAGACGTTGGAGACTAGGGTGAAAAATTATGATACAGAAAGCAGAGGTGGGAGACTGGGGTGCAGAAGAATTGTTACAGAGAGCAGAGGTTGGAGACTAGTGTGCAGAAGGACTGTTATAAAGAGCAGAGGTTGAAGACTGGTGTGTAGAAGGACTGTTGCAAAGAGCAGAGGTTGGAGACTTGGGTGCAGAAGGACTGATAGAGAGAGAAGAATTTGGAGATTGAGGTACATAAGGACTGTTACAGAGAGCAGAATTTGGAGACTGGGGTGCAGAAGGACTGATACAGAGAGCAGAGTTTGGATACTGGGGTACAGAAGGCCTGTTACAGAGATCAGAGGTTGGAGACTGGGTGCAGAAGGGCTGTTACAGAGATCAGAGTTTGGACACTGGGTGGCAGAAGGATATTACGTAGAGCAGAGTTTGGAATCTGAGGTGCAGAAGGATTGTTACAGAGAGCAGAAGTTGGTGACTAAAATGCAGTAAGATCATTGCTGAGAGCAGAGTTTGGAGACTGGTGTGCAGAAGGATCATTGCAGAGAGCAGAGTTTGGAGACTTGAGTGAAGAAGGACGATTGCAGAGAGCAGATGTTGGAGACTGGGATGCAGAAGGACTGTTGCAGAGAGCAGAGTTTAGACACTGGGTTGCAGAAGGACTGTTACACAGAGCAGAGGTTGAAGACTGGGGTGTAGAAGAACTGTTGCAGAGAGCAGAGTATGGAGACTGGGTTAGAGTAGGACTCTTACAGAGAGAAGATGTTTGAGACTGAGATGCAGAAGGACTGTTACAAAGAGCAGAGGTTGGAGACTGGGGTGCAGAAGGACTGATACAGAAAGCAGAGGTTGGAGACTTGGGTTCAGAATGAACTTTAACGAGAGCAGAGGATTGAGACTGCAGTATAGAAGGACTGTTACAGAGAGCAGAGGTTGGAGACTAGGGTACAGAAGGACTTTTGCAGAGAGCAGAGTTTGGAGACTGAGGTGTAGAAGGACTGTAGAAAAGAGCAGAGTTTGGAGCCTGTGGTGCTGAAGGACTGATACAGAAAGCAGAGTTTGGAGACTGGGGTGCAGAAGGATCTTACAGAGAGCAGAAGTTAGAGACTGCAGTAGAGAAGGACTGTTACAGAGATCAGAGGTTGTAGACTGGGGTGGAGAAGGACTTCTTCAGAGAGTAGATGTTGGAGACAGGTGTGCAAAATTATATTACAGAGAGCATAGGTTGGAGACTGGGGTGCAGAAGGACTGTTGCAGAGCAGATTATGGAGACAAGGGTGTAGAAGGATTTCTACCGAGAGCAGAGGTTGTAGACTGGGCTGCAGAAGCATCATACAGAGAGTAGAGTTTGGAGACTGAGGTGCAGAAAGACTGTTGCAGAGAGCAGAGATTGGAGACTGGGTTGCAGAAGGATTTTACAGAGATCAGAGATTGGAGACTCAGGTGCAGAAGCACTCTTGCAGAGAGTAGAGTTTGGAGACTGAGGTGCAGAAGGGCCGTTGCAGAGAGCAGATGTTGGAGACTGGGGTGCAGAATTATTATTGTAGAAAGAAGAGGTTGGAGACTGGATTACAGAAAAACTGTTGCAGAGAGCAGAATTTGGAGACTTAGGTGAAGAAGGACTTTTACAGAGAGCATAGGTTGGAGTCTTAGATGCAAAAGTATCATGGAAGAGAGCAAGATTTTCAGTTGAGGTGAAGAAGGACTAATGCAGAGAGCAGATGTTAGAGACTGGGGTGCAGAAAACCTGTTTCAGAGGGCAGAGTTTGGAGAAGGGGTGCAGAAGGACTGTTACAGAGAGCAGATTTTGGAGATTTGTTTGCAAAAGTATCTTCCAGAGAGTAGAGGTTAGAGACTGAGATGCATAAGGACTGTTACAGAGAGTAGAGGTTGGATACTGAGGTGCAGAAGGTCAATTGCAGTGAGCAGAGTTTGAAGAATGAGATGAAGAAGGACTGTTACAGAGGAGAGGTTGGAGACTGAGGTGAAGAAGGACTGATACAGAAAGCAGAGTTTAAGACTGGGGTGCAGAAGGACCACTACAGAGAGCAGATGTTGGTGACTGCAGTGCAGAAGAACTTTTATAGAGAGCAGAGGTTGGAGACTGGGGTGCAGAAGGCCTGTTGTAGAGAGCAGACGTAGGAGAATGGGGTGCAGAATGATTGTTGCAGAGAGCAGAGGTTGGAGACTGGGGTGCAGAAGGATTTTACAGAGAGCATAGGTTGGAGACTGAAGTGCAGAAGGATTGTTGTAGAGAGCATACGTAGGAGACTGGGGTGCAGAAGGATTGTTGCAGAGAGCAGAGGTTGGAGACTGAGGTGCAGAAGGACTGTTACAGAGAGCAGAGGTTGGAGACTGGGGTGCAGAAGGACTGTTGCAGAGAACAGAGGTTGGCGACTGACTTGCAGAAGGACCGTTGAAGATACCAGAGGTTGGAGACTGGGGTGCAGAAGGATTTTACAGAGAGCAGAGTTTGGAGACTGAAGTGCAGAAGGACTGTTGTAGAGAGCAGACGTAGGAGACTGGGGTGCAGAAAAATTGTTGCAGAGAGCAGAGGTTGGAGACTGTGGTTCACGACTGGTAAGAAAGCAGAGGATGGAGACTGGAGTTCCGAAGGACCATTACAGAGAGGAGAGTTTGGAGACTGCAGTGCAGAAGAACTGTTACTGAGTGTAGAGTTTGGTCACTGGGGTAAAGAAGCATATTACAGCGAGCAGAGGTTGGAGACTAGGGTGAAGAAGGACTGTTGCAGAGAGCAGAATTTGGAGACTGGGGTGCAGAAGGATTGTTACAGAGAACAGAGTTTGGATACTGAGGTGCAGAAGGACTGTTGCATGGAGCAGAAGTTGGAGATTTGGGAGCAGAAGGACTATTGCAGAGAGCAGAGGTTGGAGACAGGGGTGCAGAAGGAATGATACAAAAAGCAGAGTTTGGAGACTGTGGTACAGGAGGTTCATAACAGAGAGCAGATTTTGGAGTCTGCAGTACAGAAGGACTGTAACAGAGAGCAGAGGTTGGAGACTGGGGTTCAGAAGGACTGTTGCATGGATTAGATGATGAAGACTGGGGTTCAGTAGGACTGTAGCAGACAGCAGACGTTGGAGACTGTGGTGCAGAAGGACTGATACAAAAAGCAGTGTTTGGACAATGGGGTGAAGAAGGACGGTTACAGGGAGCAGAGTTTGGAGACTGCGGTACAGAAGGACTGTTACAGAGAGCAGAGTTCGGAGACGGGGTTTCAGAAAGATCTTACAGAGAGCAGAGTTTGGAGACTCGGGTGCAGAAGGACTTTTGCAGAGAGCAGACGTTGGGAACTGGGGTGCAGAAGAAACCTTCCAGAGAGCAGATGTTGGCAACTGGGTTGCAGAAGGACTGTTGCATGGAGCAGAGGTTGGAGACTGAGGTGCAGAAGGGCTGCTACAGAGAGCAGAGTTTGGAGACTGGGATGCAGAAAGACTGTTGTAGTAAGCAGAGGTTGGAGACTGGGTTGGAGAAGAAATGTTACAGAGAGCAGAGTTTGTAAACTGGGGTGCGGAAAGACCATTACATAGAGCAGAGTTTGGAGACTGCAGTACAGAAGTTCTGTTACACAGAGCAGACTTTGGAGACTGTGGTGCAGAAGGACTGTTGCAGAGCATATGTTGGATACTGGGGTGCAGAAGGACTGTTTCAGAGAGCAGAGGTTGGAGACTGTGGTGCAGAAGGACTGATACAGAAAGCAGAGTTTGGAGACTGGGATGCAGAAGGACCATTACAGAGAGCAGAGTTTAGAGACTACGATACAGAAGAACTGTTGTAGAGAACAAGTTTGGAGACTGGGGTGCATAGGGACCATTGCAGAGGGCAGACGTTGGAGACTGCGGTGCAGAAGGAATGTTACAGAGAGCAGAGTGTGGAAACTGGGGTGCAGAAGAATCTTAAAGAGAGGAACGTTTGGAGACTGGGGTGCAGAACGATTGTTGCAGAGAGCAGAAGTTGGAGACTGGGTTGCAGAAGGACTGTTGCAGAGAGCAGTTGTTGAAGACTGAGGTGCAGAAAACCTGTTACAGAGAGCAGTGTTTGGAGACTGGGGTGCAGAAGGACTAATACTGAGAGCAGAGTTTGGTGACTGGGGTCCAGAACAATCTTACAGAGACAAAATTTTTGAGACTGGGGTGCAGAAGGATTGTTGTAGAGAGCATACTTTGGAGACTGGGGTGCAGAAGGATCGTTGCAGAGAGTAGATTATGGAGACTGGTGTGTAGAAGGACTGTTCTAGAGAGCAGAGTTTGGAGACTGGGGTGAAGAAGGACTGTTGCAGAGAACAGTTGTTGAAGGCTGAGGTGTAGAAATACTGTTACAGAGAGCAGTGTTTAGAGACTAAGGTGCAGAAGGACTGTCGCAGAGAGGAGAGGTTGGAGACTAGGTGCAGAAGGACTGTGCAGAGTGCAGTGTTTGAAGACTGGGGTGCAGAAAGACTTTTACAAAGAATAGAGGTTAGAGACTGCTGTACAGAAGGACTGTTAAAGGGAGCAGAGGTTTAAGACAGGTGTGCAGAAGGATCTTACACAGAGAAGATGTTGGAGATTGGGGTGCACAGGACTGATGCAGAGAGCAGAGGTTGGAGAATCAGGTGCAGAAGGATTGTTGCAGAGAAAAGATGTTGGATACTGAGGTGCAAAAGGCCTGTTACACAGAGCAGAGCTTGGAGACTGGAGAGCAGATGACGTGTAACAAGCAGAGTTTGGAGACTGAGTGGCATAAGGATCTTAAAGAGAGCAGAGGTTGGTGACTGAGGTGCCAAAGGACTGTCAGAGAAAGCAGAGGTTAGAGACTGGGGTTCAGAAGGATCCTTTCAGAGAGCAGAGTTTTCAGAATGAGGTTTAGAAAAACTTTTGCAGAGAGCATGTGTTAGAGAAAGCAGAGGTTTGACAGTGGGGTGCAGAAGGACCGTTACAGAGAGAAGAGTTTGGAAACTGCAGTAAAAAAGTACTGTTACAGAGAGCATAGGTTGGAGACTGGGGTGTAGAAGGACTGTTGCAGATAGCAGAGGTTTGAGACTGGGGTGCAGTAGGACAATTGCAGATTGCAGAGGTTGCAGACTGTGGTGGAGAAGGACTGTTACAGATTAGAGTTTGGAGACTGTTGTGCAGAAGGACTGATACAGAAAGCAGAGGTTGGAAACTCGAATGCAGAAATACCCTTAAAGGAAACAGAGGTTGGATACTGCGGAACAGATAGTCTGTTACAGAGAGCATTGTTTGGAGACTGCGGTGCAGAAGAAGTGTTGTAGAGAACAGAGGTACAAGACTGGGGTGGAGAAGGATCGTTGCATAGACCAGAGGTTGGAGACTGGGGAGCAGAAGGACTGATACAGAAAGCAGAGTTCGGAGACTGGGGTGCAGAGGCCTGTTACAGACAACAGAGTTTAGAGACTGGGGTGCAGAAGGATTGATACTGAGATCAGAGTATGAATACTGGGTTGCAGAAAGATATTAAGGAGAGAAAAATTTGGAGACTGAGGTGCAGAAGCACTGTTACAGAGGGAAGAGGTTGGAGACTGAGGTGCAGAAGGACCATAACAGAGAGCAGACATCGAAGACTGAGGTTCAGAAGGATTGTTACAGAGAGCAGAGTTTTGAGACTGGGGCGCAGAAGGACCGATACAGAAAGCAGAGGTTGGAGACTCGGGTGCCGAAGGACCCTTACAGAGAACAGAGGTTGAAGACTGCGGTACAGAAGGACTTTTAAAGACAGCAGAGGTTGGAGACTGGGGTGCAGAAGAACTGTTGAAGAGAACAGAGGTTGGAGACTGGGGTACAGAAGGATCGTTGGGGCGAGCAGAGTATCGCGACTAGGGGGTAGAAGAACTGCTGCAGAGAGCAGATGTTGGAGACTTGGGTGCAGAAGGACTGTTGAAGTGACCAGAGGTTGGAGACTGTGGTGCAGAAGGACTATTACAGAGAGCAGACTTTGGAGACTGGGTTGCAGAAGGATCGTTGCAGAGAGCAGATTTGGGAGACGGGGGTGCAGAAGGATCGTTATGGAGAGCAGAGATTGGAGACTGTGGTGCAGAAGAACTTTTACAGAAAGCAAAGTTTGAAGACTGGGGTGCAGTAGGACGTTTACAGAGAGCAGAGGTTGGAGACTCATGTGCAGAAAATCTATTGCAGCGAGCAAAGTTTGGAGACTTGGTTGCAGAAGTAGTGTTGCAGAGAGCACAGATTGGAGACTTCGGTGCAGAAGGACCCTTACAGATAGCAGAGTTTGGAGACTGCTTTACATAAGTAATTTTACAGAGAGCAGAGGTTGGAGACAGGTGTGCAGAAGGATCTTACAGAAAGCATAGGTTTGAGATTAGGGTGCAGGAAGACTGGTGCAGAGAGCAGAGTTTGGAGACTGGGGTTCAGAAGGATAGTTGAAGAGAGAAGAGTTTGGAGACTGGGGTCAAAAGGCCTGTTATAGACAGCATAGGTTGAAGATTGGGGTGCAGAAGGCATGTTACAGAGAGCAGTGATTGGAGACTGGGGTACAGAAGGATAGCTACAGAGAGAAGAGTTTAAAGAGTGGGTTGCAAAAGGATCTTACAGAGACAAAAGTTTGGAGACTGAAGTACATAAGGACTCTTACAGAGAGAAGAGGTTTGAGACTGAGATGCAGAAGGATCATTCCAGAGAGAAGAGTTTTCATAAAGAGGTGCAGAAGGACTGAAACTGACAGCAGAGGTTGGAGACTGGGGTGCAGAAGGACTGATACAGAAAGCAGAGGTTGGTGACTGTTGTGCAGATGGACTGTTTCAGAGAGCAGAGGTTAGAGACTGGGGTGCAGAAGGACTGTTGCAGAGAGCAGATGTTGGAGACTAGGGTGCAGAAGGACTGTTGCAGAGAGCAGAAAATAGAGACTGGGGTGTAGAAGGACTATTGCAGAGAGCAGAGGTTGCAGACTGAGGTGCAGAAGGACTGTTACAGAGAGCAGAGTTTGGAGAATGTGGTGCAAAAGGACTGATACAGAAAGCAGTGGTTGGAGACTGGGGTGCAGAAGGACCCTTACAGAGAACAGAGGTTGGAGATTGCGGTACAGAAGGAATGTTACAGAGCGCAGAGGTTGGAGACTGGGGTCCAGAATAACTGTTGTAGAGAACAGAGTTTAGAGGCTGCGGTGCAGAAGGACCATTGCAGAAAGCAGACGTTGGAGACTGGGTTTCAGAAGGATCTTACAGAGAGCATAGTTTCAACACTTAAGTGCAGAGAGCAGAAATTGTAGTCTGAGTTGCAGAAGGACTGTTACAGACAGCAGAGTTTAGAGACCAGGATGCAGAAGAACTGATACAGAAAGCAGAGTTTGGAGACTGGGGTCCAGAAAGACCATTACAGAGAGCATAGTTTGGACACTTAGGTGAAGAAGGACTGTTGCAGAGAGCCGAAATTGTAGTCTGAGTTGCAGAAGGACTGTTACAGACAGCAGAGTTTAGAGACCAGGGTGCAGAAGGACTGATACAGAAAGCAGAGTTTCTAGACTGGGGTCCAGAAGGACCATTACAGAGAGCAGAGTTTGGAGACTGCAATACAGAAGGACTGTAACAGAGAGCAGAGGTTGGAGACTGGGGTGCCGAAGGACTGTTGCAGAGAGCAGATGTTGGAGACTGAGTTCAAGAAGGACTGTTACAGAGAGCAGAGGTTGGAGACTTGAGTGCAGAAGGACTGATAGAGAAAGCAGAGGTTGGAGAGTGGGGTGCAGAAGGACCGTTACAGATAGAAGAGTTTGGAAACTTCAGTACAGAATGACTGTTACAGAGAGCAGAGGATAGAGACTGGGGTGGAGAAGGACTGTTGCAGAGAGCAGATGTTGGAGACTGGGGTTCAGAAGGACTGTTGCAGAGAGCAGAGGTTGAAGAGTGAGGTGCAGAAGGACTGTTTCAGAGAGCAGAGTTTGGAGACTGTGGTGCAGAAGGACTGATACAGAAAGCAGAGGTTGGAGACTGGGGTGCAGAAAGAACCTTACAGAGAACAGAGGTTGAAGACTGCGGTACAGAAAATCTGTTGTAGAGAACAAGGTTGGAGAGTGGGGTGCAGAGGGACCATTGCAGAGGGCAGACGTTGGAGACTGGGTGCAAAAGGAATGTTACAGAGAGCAGAGTTTGGAAACTGGGGTGTAGAAATATTTTACAGAGAGGAAAATTTGGAGACTGGGGTGCAGAAGGATTGTTGCAGAGAGCAGACATTGGAGACTGGGGTGCAGAAGGATCGTTACAGAGGGTAGATTATGGAGACTTGAGTATAGAAGGACTGTTCTAGAGAGCAGAGGTTGGAGACTGGGTTGCAGAAAGAATGTTGCAGAGAGCAATTGTTGAAGACTGAGGTGCAGAAAAACTGTTACAGAGAGCAGTGTTTGGAGACTGAGGTGCAGAAGAACTTTTGAAGAGAGTAGAGGTTGGAGACTGGGTGCAGAAGGAGTGGGCAGAGTGCAGTGTTTCCAGACTGGGGTGCAGAAGGACTGTTGCAGATACCAGAGGTTGGAGACTGAGGGGAAGGACTGTTACAGAGAGCAGAGTCTGAAGCCTGGGTTGCAGAACGACGGATACTGAAAGCAGAGTTTGGAGACTGGGGTGCAGTAGGACCGTTACAGAGAATAGAGGTTGGAGACTGTGGTACAGAAGTACTGTTAAAGATAGCAGAGGTTGGAGACAGGTGTGCAGAATTATCTTACAGAGAGCAGAGGTTGGAGACTGGGGTGCAATAGGACTGTTGCAGAGAGCAGAGGTTGGAGAATGGGGTGCAGAAAGATCGTTGCAGAGAGAAGAGGTTGGAGACTGAGGTGCAAAAGACCTGTTACACAGAGGAGAGCTTGGAGACTGGGGAGCAGAAGGCCTGTAACATAGAGCAGCGTTTGGAGACTGGATGGCATAAGAATCTTACAGAGAGCAGAGGTTGGTGACTGAGGTGATGAAGGACTGTCAGAGTGAGCAGATGTTGTAGACTTTGGTCCACAAGGTTCGTTGCAGAGAGCTGAGTTTTCAGAATGAGGTTTAGAAAAACTGTTGCAGAGAGCAGAAGTTGGAGACTGGGGTGCAGAAGAACTGTTGCAGAGAGCAGAGTTAGGAGACTTGGGTGTAACAGGATCGTTGCAGAGAGAAGAGGGTGGAGACTGGGGTGCCGAAGGACTGTTACAGAGAGAAGATTTGTAGACTGGGGTGCAGAAGGACTGTTACAGAGAGTAGATGTTGAAGACTGAGGTGCAGAAAGACCTTTGCAAAGAGAAGAGGTTGGAGACTGAGGTGCAGAAGGACTGTTACAGAGAGCAGAGGTTGGAGACTTGAGTGCAGAAGGACTGATAGAGAAAGCAGAGGTTGGAGATGGGGTGCAGAAGAACCATTAGAGAAAGCAAAGGTTGGAGAGTGGGGTGCATAAGAACCATTACAGAGAGAAGAGTTTGTAATCTGCCTGACAGAAGGACTGTTACAGAGAGCAGAGGTTGGAGACTGGGTTGCAGAAGTCCTGTTACCTAGAGCAGAGTTTGGAGACTGTTGTGCAGAAGGACTGTTACAGAGTGCAGAGTTTAAAAACTTGTTTGTAGAAGGATATTACAGAGAGCAGAGTTGGGAGAATGAGGTGCAGAAGGACTGTTACAGAGAGCAGAATTAGGAGACTTGCGTGCAGAAGGGTGGTTTCAGCGAGCAGAGTTTTCAGACTGAGTTTCAAAAGGACTGTTGCAGAGAGCAGATGTTCGAGACTGGGGTGCAGAAGAACTGTTGCAGAGAGGAGAGTTTGGAGACTTGGGTGCAGAAGTACTGTTATAGAGAACAGAGTTTGGAGACTGGGTTGCTGAAGGATCTTACAGAGAGCAGAGGTTGGAGACTGGGGTGCAGGTGGACTGTTACAGAGAGCAGTGGTTTGAGACTGGGGTGCAGAAGGATCGTGCAGAGAGCAGAGGTTTCAGACTGAGGTCCAGAAGGACGGTTACAAAGAGCAGACGTTGGAGACTGAGGTGTAGAAGAACTGTTACACAGAGAAGAGTTTGGAGACTCACGTGCAGAAGGACTGTTACAGGAAGCAGAGTTTGGAAATTGGGGTGCAGAAGGACTATTACCGAGAGCAGAGGATGAAGACTGGGGTGCAGAAGGATCCTTACATACAGCACAGGTTGGAGACTGAGGTGCACACGGATAGATACAGAGAACAGAGGTTAGAGACTTGGGTTCAGACAGACTAATGCAGAAAGCAGAGGTTGGAAACTGGGGTGTGGAAGGACCCTTAGAAAGAGCACAGGTTGGAGACTGCGGTATAGAAGGACTGTAACAGAGAGCAGATCTTGGAGTTTGGAGAGCAGAAATACTGTTTCAGAGGAAAGAGGTTGGAGACTCGGGTGGAGAAATAATGTTACAAAGAGCAGAGTCTGGAAACTGGAGTGCAGAAGGATATTACAAAGAGCAGAGGTTGGGACTGTGGTGCAGAAGGACTGTTGCAGAGAGCAGACGTTAGAGACTGTGGTCCAGTAAGATCGTTGCAGAGAGCAGAGTTTGGAGACTGGGGTCCAGAAGTACTGTTGCAGAGAACAGATGTTGGAGACTGGGGTGCAGAAGGACTGTTACAGAGAGCAGAGTTTGATGACTGGGTTGAAGAAGGACAGTTACAGAGAGCAGAGGTTGGAGACTGGGGTTCACATGGATCTTATAGAGAGCAGAGTTTGGACACTGGGGTGCAAAGGACTGTTGCAGATATCAGATGTTGGAGACTGGGGTCTAGAAGAATTGTGGCAGAGAGAAGAGGTTGGAGACTGGGGTGAAGAAGGACTGTTGCAGAGAGAAGACGTTGGAGACAGGGGTCCAGAAGAATCGTTGCAAAGAGCAGAGATTGGAGACTGGGGTTCAGAAGGACTGCTGCAGAGAACAGATGTTGGAGACTGGGGTTCAGAAAAACTGTTGCAGAGAGCAGATTTTAGAGGCTGGGATGCAGAAGGACTATTAAATAGAGCAGAGGTTGGAGACTGAGGTGCAGAAAAACTGTTACAGAGATCGGTGATGGAGACTGGGTTGCAGAAGGACTGTTACAGAGAGCAGAGGTTGAAGACTGGGGTTCAGTTGGATCTTACAGAGAGCAGAGTTTGGACACTGGGGTGCAAAAGGACTGTTGCAGAGAGCAGATGTTTGAGACTGGGGTGGAGAAGAATCGATGCAGAGAGAAGAGGTTGGAGACTGGGGTGCAGAAGGCCTTTTACAGAGAGCAGAGGTTGTAGACTGTTGTGCAGAAGGACTGTTACAGAGTGCAGAGTTTAAAGACTGGGTTGCAGGAGGATCTTACAGACAGCAGAGTTGGGAGACTGAGGAGCAGAAGGACTGTTATAGAGAGCAGAGGTAGGAGACTGGGGTGTAGAAGGGTAGTCGCAGAGAGCAGATATTGGTAACTAGGATGCAGAGGAATGTTGTAGAGAGCAGAGGTTGGAGAATATGCTGCAGAAGGACTGTTGCAGTGAGCAGAGTTTAGAGACTGAGGTTTGAAAGTCCTGCTACAGAGAGCAGAGGTTGGAGACTTGGATGCAGAAGAACTGTTACAGAGAGCAGAGGTTGGATACAGGGGTTCAGAAGGATCTTACAGAGATCAGAATTTGGAGACTGTGGTGCAGAAGGACTGTGGCAGAGGTCAGAGGTTGGAGACTGGTGTGCACTAGAATCATTGCAGATAGCAGAGGTTGGAGCCTGGGGTGGAGAAGGGTCGTTGCAGAGAGCAGATTTTGGAGACTGGGGTGCAGAAGGCCTGCTACAGAGAGAAGACTTTGGAGCCTGGCGTGCTGAAGGACAGTTATAGAGAGGAGAGGGTGGAGACTGAGGTGCAGGTGGACTGTTACAGAGAGGAATGTTTTGAAGCTGGGGTGCAGAAGGATCGTGTAGAAAGCAGTGGTATCAGACTGATGTGCAGAAGGACTGTTACAGAAAGTAGAGGTTGGAAATTGGGGTGCAGAAGGACCGTTACAGAGACTAGAGTTTGGAGACTGCAGTATAGAAAAACTGTTACAGAGAGCAGAGGTTGGAGACTGGGGTCTAGAAGGAATTTTACAGAGAGCACAGGTTGGAGATTGAGGTGCAGAAGAATAGATACAGAGAGCAGAGGTTTGAGACTGAGGTTCAGAAGGACTGATACAGAAAGCAGTATTTGGAGACTGGGGTGTAGAATGCCCTTTATGGAGAGCAGTGGTTGGAGACTGCGGTACAGAAGGACTGTTACAGAGAGTAGATGTTAGAGACTGGGAGCAGAAGGACTGTTGCAGAGGACAGAGTTTGGAGACTGGGGTGCTGCAGGACACTTGCACAAAGCAGAGACTAAAGACTGGGGAAGAGAAGGAATATTACAGAGAACAGAGTTTAGAATCTGGAGTGCAGAAGGATCTTACAGAGACCAGAGATTGGAGACTTTGGTGCAGAAGGACTGTTGCAGAGAGCAGTGATTAGAGACTGAGGTGCAGAAGTCCTGTTACATAGAGTAGAGGTTGGATTATGGGGTCCAGAAGGATAGTTGAAAGGAGCAGAGCTTGGAGACAGGTGTGCAGAAGGATCTTACAGAAAGCAGAAGTTGGAGACTGAGGTGCAGAAGGACTCTTGTAGAGATCAGAGATTGGAGACTGAGGTGCAGTAGGATCATTGCAGAGAGCAAAGTTTGGAAACTGGGGTGCAGAAGGACTGTTACAGAGAGCAGAGTTTGGAGAATGGGGTGCAAAAGGACTGTTACAGAGTGCAGAGTTTAAAGAGTGGGTGTTAGAAAGATCTTACTGAAAGCAGAGTTGGGAGACTGAGGTGTAGAAGGACTGTTTCAGAGAGCAAAGGTAGGAGATTGGGGTGCAGAAGGGTCTTTGCAGAGAGCAGATGTTGGTACCTAGGGTGCAGAAGGACTGCTGTGGAGAGCAGAGGTTGGAGACTGACGTGCGGAATTCATGTTACAGAGAGTAGAGGTTGGAGACTCAAAAGCAGGAAGACTGTTACAGAGAGCAGAGGTTGGATACTGGGGTCTGAGGGATCTTACAGAGAGCAGAATTTGGAGACTGAGGTGCAGAAGGACTGTAGCAGAGATCAGATGTAGGAGACTGGGTTGCAGTAGGATCATTGTAGAGAGCAGATTTTGAAGACTGGGGTGCAGAAGGCCTGCTACAGAGAGAAGAGTTTGGATACTAGATTACAGAAGGCCTTTTACATAGAGGAGAGGTTGGAGACTGGGGTGCAGAAGGACTGTTATAGAGAGCAGAGTTTGGAGTCTGGGTTGCTGAAGAATCTTACAGAGAGCAGAGTTTAGTGACTGAGGTGCAGATGGACTGTTATAGAGAGCAGAGGTTGGAGACTAAGGTGTACAAAGACTTATAAAGAGCAGAGTTTGGAGACTGATGTGCAGAAGGATTGTTATAGAAGGCAGAGGTTGGAAATTGGGGTGCAGAAAGACACTTACTGAGACCAGAGTTTGGAGACTGCGGTATAGAAAAACTGTTTCTAAGAGCATAGGTTGGAGACTGAGGTGCAGAAGGATAGATAAAGAGAGCAGAGGTTTGAGACTGAGGTTCAGAAGGACTGATACAGAAAGAAGAGTTTGAAGACTGGGGTGCAGAACGCCCGTTACGGAGAGCAGATGTTGGAGTCTGGGGAGCAGAAGGACTGTTGCAGAGGACAGAGGTTGGAGACTGGGGTGCTGCAGGACACTTGCAGAAAGCAGAGGTTAAAGTCTGGGTTGGAGAAGGAATGTTACAGAGAGCAGAGTTTGGAGACTCTGGTTCAGAAGGACTGTTACAGAGAGGAGAGGTTAAAGACTCGGGTCCAGAAGTATCGTAGCAGAGAGCAGAGTTTTGAAAGTGGGGTGCAGAAGGACTGTTGCAGAGAGCAGAGGTTGGAGACTGAGGTGCAGAAAGACTGTTACAGAGAGCAGAGTTTGGAGACTGGGGTGCTGAAGAACTGGTAAAGAGAGCAGAGGTTGGAGACTGTGGTGCAGCAGGACTGTTGCAGAGAGCAGACGTTGGAGACTGGGGTTCAGATGGATCTTACAGAGAGCAGAATTTGGAGACTGAGGTGCAGAAGGACTGTTGCAGAGATCAGAGGTTGGAGACTGGGGTGCAGATAAATCTTTGGAGAGAGCAGATTTTTAAGACTGCGGTGCAGAAGGCCTGCTACAGAGAGCAGAGTTTTGGGATTGAGGTGCAGAAAGACTGTTACAGAAAGCAGAGGTTGGAAATCAGGTTGCAGAAGGACCGTTACAGAGACCAGAGTTTGGAGACTGCTGTATAGAAAAACTGTTACAGAGAGCAGAGGTTTGAGCATGGGGTACAGAAGGACTGTTACAGAGAGCAGAGGTTGGATACTGGGGTGCTTAAAGATCTTACAGAGGGCAGTTGTTGGAGACTTGGGTGGAGAAGGACTGTTGCAGAGAGCAGACGTTGGAGACTGAGGTGAAGAAGGATCGTTGTAGAGAGCAGAGGTTTGGGACTGGGGTGCAGAAGGACTGTCACAGAGAACAGAGGTTGGAGATTTGGGTGCAGAATACCTGTTACAGAGAGAAAGGTTTGGAGAATGGGTGCAGAAGGACTGTTACAGAGGGAAGAGTTTGCAGACTGGGTTTAAGAAAGATCTTACACAGAGCAGAGGTTGGAAACTGAGGTGCAGAAGGAATGTTACAGAGAGCAGATTTTCGAGACTGGGGTGGAGAAAGACTGTTGCAGAAAGCAGAGGTTGGAGACTGTAGTGTAGAAGGACTGTTGGAGGGAACAGAATTTGGAGACTTGGGTGCAGAATAAATGTTGCAGAGAGCAAACTTTGGAGACTGAGATGCAGAATAAATGTTACAGAGATCACTGGTTGGAGACTGGGGTGCAGAAGAATGATAGAGAAAGAAGAGGTTGGAGACTTTGGTGAAGAAGGAAAATTACAGAGAGCAGACATTAAAGACCACAGTACAGGAGGCCTGTTACAGAGAGCAGAGGTTGGAGACTGGGGTTGAGAAGGACTATTTCAGAGTGCAGATATTGGAGACTGGGGGGCAGAAGAACTGTTGCAGAGAGAAGTGGTTGGAGACTGGGGTGCAGAAGAACTGTTGCAGAGAGCAGAGTTTGGAGACTGAGGTGCAGAGGGAATGCTACAGAGAGCTCAGGTTGGAGACTGGGGTGCAGGAGTACTGATACAGAGAGCACCGGTTGGAGGCTGTGGTGCAGAAGGACCTTTAGAGAGAGCAGAGTTTGGAGACTGCAGTACAGAAAGACTGTTACAGTGAGCATACGTTGGTGAATAGGGTACAGAAGGACTCTTCTAGAGAGCAGATGTTGGAAACTGTGGTTCAGAAGGACTGTTGCAGAGAACAGAGGTTAGAGAATAGGGTGTAGAAGGACTGTTGCAGAGAGCACATGTTGGAGACTGAGGTACAGAAGGACTGTTACCGAAAGCAGAGTTTGGAGACTAGGGTGCAGAAGGATATTACAGAGAGCAGAGGTTGGAGACAGGGGTGCAGAAGTACTGTTGCAGAGAGCAGAGGTTGGAGACTAAGGTGCAGAAGGACTGTTATAAAGAAGAGGTTTGAGATGGTGAGAAGAAGGACTGTTACTGAGAACACAGGTTGGAGAGTCAGGTGCAGCAGTACCGTTGCAGAAAGCAGAGGTTGGAGACTGGCGTAGAGAAGGAATGTTACTGGGAGCAGAGTTTTGAAACTGTGGTGCAGAAGGATATTACACAGAGCAGAGGTTGGAGACAGGGGTGCAGAAGGACTGTTGCATAGAGCAGATGTTGGAGACTGGGGTGCAGAAGGATCGTTGCAGAGAGCAGAGTTTGGAGTCTGGAGTTCAGAAGGTCTGTTGCAGAGAGCAGACGTTGCAGCCTGGGGTGAAGAAGGATCTTTGCAGACAGCAGAGGTTAGAGACTGGGGAGCAGAAGGACTGTTACAGAGAGTAGATTTTGGAGACTGAGGTGCAGATGAATCGTTGCTTAGAGCAGAGATTGGAGACTGAGGTGCAAAAGGACTGTTGCAGAGAGCAGAGGTTGGAGACTGAGGTGCAAAAGGACTGTTACAGAGAGTAGAGTTTGGAGATTGGCGTGCAAAAGACCTGTTACAGAGAGCAGAGGTCAGAGACTAGGGTGAAGAAGAACTGTTACAGAGAGCAGAGTTTATAGACAAGGTTGCACAAGGATCTTACAGAGAGCCGAGGTTGTAGACCAAGGTGCAGCAGGATTGTTACAGAGAGCAGAGGTTGGAGACTAGGGTGCAGAAGGATCATTGCAGAGAACAGGGTTTTCAGACTGAGGTGCAGAAGGACTTTTGCAGAGAGCACATGTTGGAGACTGGGGTGCAGAACAACTGTTGCAGAGAGCAGAGGTTGGAGACTGGAGTGCAGAAGGACTGTTGCAGAGAGCAGAGGCTGGAGATTGAGGTGCAGAAAGACTCTTATAAAGAGCAGAGTTTGGAGACTGGGGTGCTGAAGAACTGGTAAAGAGAGCAGAGGTTGGAGACTGGGGTGCAGAAGGATTGTTATAAAGAACAGAGGTCGGAGACTGGGGTGCAGAAGGCCTGTTACGGAGAGCAGAGTTTGAAGAAGGGGTGCAGAAGTACTTTTACAAAGAGGAGAGACCGAGGTGCAGAAGGACCCTTTTAGAGAGCAAAGATTGGAGACTGAGGTGCAGAAGGATTGTTACAGAGAGCAGATGTTTGTGACTTGGTATCAGAGGGACTGCTGCAGAGAGCAGAATCTGGACATGGGGTGTAGCAGGACTGATGCGGAGAGCACAGGTTTGAGATTTGGATGAAGAAGGACTGTTGCAGAGAGTAGAGTTTGAAGACTGTGTTGCAGTAGGACTGTTACAGAGGCAGAGTTTGGAGACTTTGGTGCAGAAGGACTGTTGCGAAGGGCAGATGTTGGAGACTGGGTTGCAGAAGGACTGTTGTAGAGAGCAGAGATTATAGACTGAGATGCAAAAGTACTGTTACAGAGAGCAGAGGTTGGAGATTGGGGTGCAGATGGACTGATACAGAAAGCAGAGTTTGGAGACTCGGGTGCAGAAGGACTGTTGCAGAGAGCAGACATTGGAGAATGGGGTGCAAAAAGCCTGTTACAAAGAACAGAGGTTAAAGACTGGGGTTCAGAAGGACTGTTACAGACAGCAGAGTTTGAAGACAGGGTTACAGAAGGATCTTATAGAGAGCATAGCTTATAGACTGTGGTTCAGCAAGACTGTTACAGAGAACAGAGGTTGAAGACTGGGGTGCAGAAGGATCGTTGCAGAGAACAGAGTTTTCAGACTGAGGTTCAGAAGGACTGTTGCAGAGAGCAGATATTGGAGACTGGGGTGCAGAAGGACTGTTTGAGAGCGCAGTGGTTGGAGACTGGGGTGCAGAAAGATCGTTGTAGCGAGCAGAGGTTTGAGACCAGCGTCCAGAAGGACTGTTATAGAGAACAGAGGTTGGAGAAGGGGTGCAGAAGGACTGTTACAGAGGGCAGAGATTACAGACTAAGTTTCAGAAGAATCTTAGAGAGAGCAGATGTTGGAGACTGAGCTGCAGAAGGACTGTTACAGAGAGTAGAGGCTAGAGACTGAGGTGCAGAAGCACCGATGTAGAGAGCAGAGTTTTAAGACTGAGATGCAGAAGGATTGTTACAGAGAGCAGAGGTTTGAGCCTGGGGTGCAGAAAGACTGTTGCAGATAGCAGAGTTTGGAGACTGCGGTGTAGAAGGATTGTTGCAGATACAGAGGTTTGAGACTTTGGTGCAGAAGGACTGATACAGAAAGCAGAGGTTGAAGACTGGGAAGCAGAATGACCATTACAGAGTGCTGATTTTGGAGACCGCACTACAGGAGGACTGTTACAGATAGCAGAGGTTGGAGACTGGTGTGGAGAAGGACTATTTCAGAGTGCGGACTTTGATACTGGGGTGCAGACGAACTGTTGCAGAGAACAGATTTTGGAGACTGGGGTGCAGAAGAACTGTCGCAGAAAGCAACGGATGGAGACTGTGGTGCAGACGAACCTTTTCAGAGAGCAGAGCTTGGAGACTCAGGTGCAGAATGATTGTTATAGAGAGCAGAGGTAAAATAGTGGTGTGCAAAAGGACTGATCCAGAGAGCATATGTTGGAGAATGGGGTTCAGACGGCCTCTTACAGA
Organism: Ictidomys tridecemlineatus; assembly: GCF_052094955.1. Taxonomy (NCBI): domain Eukaryota; kingdom Metazoa; phylum Chordata; class Mammalia; order Rodentia; family Sciuridae; genus Ictidomys; species Ictidomys tridecemlineatus. The sequence goes on along the minus strand of NW_027526076.1, from coordinate 34,835 downwards.
GAGCAGCGGTTGGAGACTGAGGTGCTGAAGGATCATTTCAGAGAGCACATATTGGAGACTGAGGTGCAGAAGGACTGTTAAAGAGAGGAGCGGTTGGAGACTGGTGTGCAGAAGGATTCTTACAAAGAGCAGAGGATGGAGACTGGTGTGCAGAAGGAGTGTTACAGAGAGCAGAGTTTGTAGATTGGTGTCCAGAAGAACTGTTAAAGGGAGCAGAGGTTGGAGACTTCCGTGCAGAAGGTCTGTTACAGAGAGCAGAGTTTGGAGACTGAGGTGCAGAAGGTCTGTTACAGAGAGCAGAGGTTGGAGACTGAGGTGCAGAAGGACTATTGCAGAGAGCAGAGGGTGGAGACTGAGATGCAGAAGGATTGTTACAGAGAGCAGAGTTTTGACACTGATGTTCAGAAGGATTGTTACAGAGAGCAGAGCTTGGAGACTGGTGTGTAGAAAAATCATTGCAGAGAACAGAGGTTTGAGACTGAGGTGCAGAAGGATCCTTGCAGAGAGCCGAGGATGGAAACTGAGGTTCAGAAGGATCGCTACAGAGAGAAGAGGTTGAAGACTGGGGTGCATAAGGACAGTTACAGAGAGCACAGGTTAGAGACTGGAGTGCAGAAGAACTGATACAGAATGCAGACATTGGATACTGGAATGCAAAAGGACCGATACAGAGAGCAGAGGCTGGAGACTGCAGTACAGAATGACTGTTACAGAGAGCAGAGGTTGGAGACATGGGTGCAGAAGGACTGATACAGAGAACAGAGGTTTGAGACTGGGGTGCAGAAGAAACTTTGCAGAGAGTAGAGGTTGTAGACTTAGGTGAAGAAGGAATGTTGCAGATAGAAGAGGTTGGAGACTGGGTTACAGAAGGCCTTTTATAAAGTGCATAGTTTGGAGAGTGGGGTGCAGAAGGCCTGTTACAGAGAGCAGAGTTTGGGGACTGGGGTGCAGAAGCACTGTTACAGATAGCACTGTTTCTAGACAGGGTTACAGAAGGATCATATAGAGAGCATTTTGGAGACTGAGTTTCAGAAGGACTCTTTCAGAGAGCAAAGGTTGGAAACTGGGGTTCAGAAGATTGTTACAGAGATCAGGGTGTGGAGACTGGGTAGAAGAAAGAGTGTTACAGAGAGCAGAGTTTGGAGACTGGGGTGCAGTAGAACTGTTACCTGGAGCAGAGTTTGGAGACTGGGGTGCAGAAGGACTGATGCAGAGACCAGAGTTTGAAGACTTAGGTGCAGAAGGACTGTTCCAAAGAGCAGAGGTTGGAGACTGTGGTGCAGAAACCGTTGCAGAGAGCAGAGGTTGGAACCTGGGGAGAAAAACGATCGTTGCAGAGAACAGATTTTGGAGACTGGGGTGCAGAAGGACTGTTACAGAGAGCAGAGGTTGGAGACTGGGGTGCAGAAGGACCGTTACAGATTGCAGAATTTCAAGACTGAGGTGGAGAAGGACTTTTACAGAGAGGAGAGGTTGGAGACTGGGGTGAAAAAGGATAACTATAGAGAGCAGTGTATGGAGACTGGGGTGCAGAAGGAGTTTTACAGAGTGCAGAGTTTTGAGATTGGGGTTCAGAAGAACTGTTACAGAGAGCAGAGCTTGGAGAGTGTGGTGAAGAAGGATCGATGCAGAGAGCAGAGTTTGAAGACTGAGGTGCAGCAGAATCGCTACAGAGAGCAGAGGTTGGGGACTTGGGTGCAGCAGGACAGTTGCAAAGAGCACTGTTTTGAGGCTGGGGTGAAAAAGGACTGTAGAGAGCAGAGGTTGGAGACTGGGGTGCAGAAAGATCGTTGAAGAGAGCAGAGTTTGGAGACTGGGGTGTAAAAGGACTGTTTCAGAGAGAAGAGGTTGGAGACTGGGGTGCAGAAGGACTGTTGCAGAGAGCAGAGGTTGGAGACTGAGTTGAAGAACGACTGTTACAGAGAGCAGAGGTTGGAGACTTGGTTGTAGAATAACTGATATGGAAACTAGAGTTAAGAGTCTCGGTTGCAGAAAGACCATTACAGACAGCAGAGGTTGGAGTCTGCAGTACCAAAGGACTGTTACAGAGAGCAGAGTTTGGAGCCTAGGGTGTACAAAGACTTTTGTTTATAACAGAGGTTGGAGACTGGGGTGCAGAAAAACTGTTGCAGAAAGCAGAAGGTGAAGACTAGGTGCAGAAGGATCATTGCAAAGAGCAGAGTTTTCAGACTGAGGTGCAGAAAGACTGTTACAGAGAGCAGATGTGAAATACTGGGGTGTACAAGGACTGTTTCAGAGATTAGAAGTTTGATAATGGCGTCCAGAAGGACTGTTGCTGAGAGCAGACGTTGAAAACTGGGGTGGAGAAGAACTGCTGCAGAGAGTAGAGGTTACTGAGTGAGGTGCAGAAGGGCTGTTACAGAGAGCAGACGTTGGAGACTGAAGTGCAGAAGGACTGATACAGAAAGCAGACGTTGGTGAACTGGGTGCAGATGGACTGTTGCAGAGAGCAGAGGTTGGAGACAGGCAGAGAAGGACTGTTGCAGAGAGCAGATGTTGGAGACTGAGGTGCAGAAGGACTGTTGCAGAGAGCAGAGATTGCAGACTGGGGTGAAGAAGGACTTTTGCAGAGAGCAGAGGTTGCATACTGATGTACAGAAGGATTGTTAAAGAGAGCAGAATTTGGAGAATGTGGGGCAGAAAGACTGATACAGAAAGCAGAGGTTGGAGACTGGGCTTCAGAAGGACCCTTATAGAGAACAGAGGTTGGAGACTGCGGTACAGAAGGACTGTTACAGAGAGCAGAGTTTGGGGACTGGGGTGCAGAATAAGTGTTGTAAAGAACAGAGGTTGGAGACTGGGGTTCAGAAGGACCATTGCAGAAAGCAGAGGTTGGAGATTGGGGCGCAGAAGTACTGTTGCAGAGGGCAGAGGTTGGAGTCTGAGGTGCAGAAGGACTGTTACAGGGAGCAGAGGTTCGAGACCGGGGTGCAGAGGACTGATACAGAAACGAGAGTTTGGAGAGTGGGGTGCAGAAGGACCATTACAGAGAGCAGAGGTTGGAGACTGCAGTACAGAAGTACTGTTACAGAGATTAGAGGGTTGAGACTGCAGTGGAAAATGACTGTTACAGAGAGCATATTTTGGAGACTGGGGTGAGAAAGGATCGTTGCAGAGAGAAGAGGTTGAAGACTGGGTTGCAGAAGGACTGCGGCAGAGAGCAGAGGTTGCAGAGTGAGGTGCAGAAGGACTGTTACAGAGAGCAGAGTTTGGAGACTGTGGTGACAAAGGACTGATACAGAAAGCGGAGATTGGAGACTGGGGTGCAGAAGGACTCTTACAGAGAACAGAGGTTGAAGACTGCGGTACAGAATAACTGTTGTAGAGAATAGGATGGAGACTGGATGCAGAAGGAATGTTACAGAGAGCAGCGTTTGAAAACTGGGGTGCAGAAGGATCTTAAACAGAGGAAAGTTTGGAGACTGGAGTGCAGAAGGATAGTTCCAGAGAGTAGATTATGGAGACTGGTGTATAGAAGGACTGTTCTAGAGAGCAGAGGTTGGAGACTGTGGTGCAGAAGGACTCTTGCAGAGAGCAGTTGTTGATGACTGATGTTTAGAAAAACTGTTACAGAGAGCAGTGTTTGGAAACTGGGGTGCAGGACTGATACTGAGAGTAGAGGTTGGAGACTGGGGTGCAGAAGGACTGTTAAAGAGAGCAGAGTTTAGAGACTTGGGTGCAGAAGGCCTGTTACAGAGAGGAGAGGTTGTAGACTGGGTGCAGAAGGCCTCTTACAGAGAACAGAGGTTGGAGACTGATGTGCAGAAGGACTGTTACAGAGAGCAGAGGTTGGAGACTGGGGTGCAGAAAGACTGTTGCAGAGGGCAGTGTTTGGAGACTGGGGTGCAGAAGGACTGTTGCAGAGAGCAGAGGTTGGAGACTGGGGTGCAGAAGGACTGTTACAGAGAGCAGAGGTTGAAGGCTGGCGTGCACAACGACGGATACAGAAAGAAGAGTTTGAAGACTGGGTTGCAGAAAGACTGATACAGAAAGCAGAGGTTGGAGATGGGGTGCAGATGGTCCCTTACAGAGAACAGAGGTTTGAGACTGTGGTACAGAAGGACTGTTACAGAGAGCAGAGTTTGGAGACTGGGGTGCACAATAAATGTTGTAGAGAATAGAGGTTGGAGACTCTGGTGCTGAAGGACCATTGCAGAAAGCATATGTTGGAGACTGGGTTTCAGAAGGATCTTACAGAGAGCAGAGTTTGGACACTGAGGTGCAGAAGTACTGTTGCAGAGAGCAGAGGTTCGAGATTGGGGTGCAGAAGGACTGTTGCAGAGAGCAGAGGTTGGAGTCTGAGGTGTAGAACCACTGTTACAGAGAGCAGAGTTTGGTGACTTTGGTGGAAAAGTACTGTTGTAGAGAGCAGAGTTTAGAGACGGGGGTGAGGAAGGACTGTTGCAGAGAGCAGAGGTTGAAAACTGGGGTGCAGAAGGACTGTTACAGAGAGCAGAGTTTGGAGACTGTGGTGCAGAAGGACTGATACAGAAAGCAGAGGTTGGAGACTGGGTTGCAGAAGGACCCTTACAGTGAATAGATGTTGAAGACTGCAGTACAGAAGAACTGTTTTAGAGAACAAGGTTGGAGACTGGAGTGCAGAGGGACCATTGCAGAGAGCAAACTTTGGAGAATGGGGTGCAGAAGGAATGTTACAGAGAGCAGAGTTAGAAACTGGAGTGCACAAGGATCTTACAGAGAGGAAAGTTTGGAGACTGGGGTGCTGAAGGATTGTTGCAGAGAGAAGACTTTGGAGACTGGGGTGAAAAAGGATCATTGCAGAGAGTAGATAATGGAGACTGGGGTACAGAAGGACTGTTCTAGAGAGCAGAGGTTGGAGACTGGGGTGCAGAAAGACTGTTTAAGAGAGCAATTGTTGAAGACTGAGTTGCAGAAAAAAAGTTACAGAGAGCATGTTTGGAGACTAAGTTGCAGGACTGATACTGAGAGAAGAGTTTGAAGATTGGGGTGCAGAAGGATCTTACAGAGAGCAGAGATTGGGGACTGAGGTGCAGAAGGACTGTTCCAGAGAGCAGAGGTTGGAGATTGGGGTACAGAAAGACTGTTAAAGAGAGCAGAGTTCAGAGACTTGGGTGCAGAAGGCCTGTTACAGAGAGCAGAGGATGGAGACTGAGGTGCAGAAGGACTGTTACAGAGATAGATGTTAAATACTGAGGTGCAAAAAGACCATTGCAGAGAGAAGATATTGGAGACTGAGGTTCAAAAGGACTGTTGCGGAGTGCAGAGGTTTGAGACTTGGGTGTAAAAGGACTGTTGCAGCGAGCAGAGGTTAGGGATTGGGGTGCCAAAGGACCTTTGCAGAGAGCAGAATTGGGAGACTGAGGTGCAGATGGACTGTTACAGAGAGCAGAGGTTGGAAACTTGAGTGTAGAAGGACTGATAGAGAAAGCAGTGGTTGGAGACTGGGGTTCAGAAGGACAGTTGCAGAGAGAAAAGTTTGGAAACTGCAGTACAGAGGAACTGTTACAGAGAGCAGAGGTTGGAGACTGGGGTGGAGAAGGACTGTTGCAGATATCTGATGTTGGAGACTCGGGTGCACAAGGACTGTTGTAGAGAGGAGGTTGGAGACTGGGGTGCAGAAGGAGTGTTGCAAAGAGTAGGGGATGGAGATTGCGGTGCAGAAGACTTAGGTGAAGAAGGACTGTTGGAGACAACAGAGTTTGGAGACAGGGGTGAAGAAGAACTGTTGCAGAGAGCAGAGGTTGGAGACTCAGGTGCAGAAGAATTGTTACAGAGAGCAGAGGTTGGAGACTGGGTTGCAGAAGGACTGTTGCAGAATGCAGAGGTTGGAGACTGGGGTACGGAAAAACTGATGCAGAGAACAGTTTGGAGAGTGGGGTGCAGAAGGACCGTTGCCGAGAGCAGCGGTTTTAGACTGACGTGAAGATGGATTGTTATAGAGAGCAGAGGTTGGAGACTGAGGTGCTGAAGAACTGTTACAGAGAGCAGAGGTTGGAGACTGGGGTGCAGATGGATCTTACAGAGAGCAGAGATTGGAGACTGGGGTGCAGAAGGACTGTTATAGAAAGCAGAGTTTGGTGACTGTGGTACAGAAGGACTTTTACAGAGAGTAGAGTTTGTACACTGGGATGCAGAAGGACTATTGCAGACAACAGAGTTTGGAGACTGAGGTGTAGAAAGATCGTTGCAGAGAGCAGAGGTTGGAGACTGATGAGCAGAAGCATTGTTACAGAGAGCAGAGTTTGGAGACTGGGGTACAGAAGGACTGTTTCAAAGAGCAGAGGTTGGAAACTGGGTGCAGAAGGATCTTACAGAGAGCAGAGGTTGCAGACTGGGGTGCAGAAGAACTGTTGCAGAGTGCAGACGTTGGAGACTGGAGTGTAGAAGGATCGTTGCAGAGAGAATAGGTTGGATACTATGGTGCTGAAGGCCTGTTACATAGAGCTGAGTTTGTAGACTGGGGTGCATGAGGCCTGTTACAGAGAGCAGAGTTTGGAGACTGGGGAGCAGGTGTACTGTTACAGAGAGCAGAGTTTGGAGACTGGGGAGCAGGTGTACTGTTACAGAGAGCAGAGTTTGGATACTGGGTTGCAGAAGGATCTTATATAGAGCTGAGTTTGGAGACTGAAGTGAAGTAGGACTGTTACAGAAAGCAGAGGTTGGAGACTGGGGTGCAGAAGGATACTTGCAGAGAGCAAAGTTTTCAGACTGAGGTGCAGAAGGACTGTTGAGAGTGCAGACGTTAAAGACTGGGTTGCAGAAGGACGGTTGCAGTGAGGAGATGTTGGATGCTGGAGTGCAGAAGGACTCTTACAGAGAGCAGAGTTTGAAGACAGGGGTGAAGAAGGATCTAACAGAGAGCAGAAGTTGGAGACTGAGGTGCAGAAGGACAGTTACAGAGAGTAGAGTTTAGAGACAGTTGTGTAGAAGGACTGTTCCAGAGAGCAGATGTTGGAGACTGGGGTGTAAAAGGACTGTTGCAGAGAGCAGAGGTTGGGGACTGGGATGAAGAAGGACTGTTGCAGAGAGCATAATTTGGAGACTGATGTGCAGAAGGACTGTTTCAGCGAGTAGAGTTTGGAGAGTGGGGTGAGGAAGGACTGATACAGAAAGGAGACTTTGGAAACTGGGGTACATAAACACCGTTAAAGAGAGCAGAATTTGGAGACTCAGATGCAGAAGGACTGTTATAGGAAGCAGAGTTTGGAAATTGGGATGCAGAAGGACTGTTACAGAGAGCAGAGTATGGAGACTGTGGTATAAGACTGTTACCGAGAGAAGAGGTTGGAGACTGGGGTGCAGAAGGACTCTTACATAGAGCACAGGTTGGAGACTGAGGTTCAGAAGGATAGATACAGAGAAAAGAGGTTGGAGACTGGGGTTCTGAAAGACTAATACAGAAAGCAGAGGTTGGAGACTGGGGTCCAGAAGGATCGTTTCAAAGAGCAGAGTTTTGAGACTGGGGTGCAGAAGGACTGTTCCAGAGAGCAGACGTTGGAGACTGGGGTGCAGAAGGACTGTGGCAGAGAGCAGATTTTATAGACTGGGGTGAAGAAGGACTGTTACAAAGAGCAGAGGTTTTGAGACTGAGCTGCAGAAGGACTTTTACAGAGAGCAGTGTTTAAAGACTGGGGTGCAGAAAGACTGTTACAGAGAGCAGAGTTTGGAGACTGGGGTTAAGATGGATCTTACAGAGAGCAGAGTTTTTTGAGACTGGGGTGCAAAGGACTGTTTTAGAAAGCAGATTCTGAAGACTGGGGTGGAGAAGAATCGTTGCAGAGATAAGAGGTTAGAGACTGGGGTGCAGAAGGCCTGTTACAGAGAGCAGAGTTTGAAAACTCGGTGGAAGAAGTCATGTTACAGAGAGTAGAGTTTGGAGACTGTGGTGCAGAAGGACTGATTCAAAAAGCAGAGGTTGGACTCTGGGTTGCAAAAGGACCCTTACAGAGAACAGAGTTTGGAGACTGCGGTACATAAGGACTGTTACAGAGAGCAGATGTTGAAGACTGGGGAGCAGAAGGAGTGTTACAGAGGACAGACATTGGAGACTGGGTTGCCGCAGGACCCTCGCAGAAAGCAGAGGGTGAAGACTGCAGTGGAGAAGGAATGTTAGAGAGAGCAGATTTTGGAAACTGGAGAGCAGAAAGATCTTAACCAAAGCAGATTTTGGAGACTGTGGTGCAGTAGTACTGTTGAAGAGAACAGATGTTGGAGACTGGGGTCCAGAACAATCCTTGCAGAGAGCAGAGTTTGGAGCCTGGGGTGTAGAAGGACTGTTGCAGAGAGCAGATGTTGGAGACTGGGGTGCAGAAGGACTGTTGCAGAGAGAAGAGTTTGGAAACTGGAGTGCAGTAGGACTGTTGTAGAAAGCAGAGGTTGGAGACTGAGCTGCAGAAGGACTGTTACATAGAGCAGAGGTTGGAGACTGGGGAGCAGAAGTACTGTTTCAGAGAGTAGATGTTGGAGACTGAGGTGCAGACGTTTTTTTACATAGAGCAGAAGTTGGAGACTGGGGTGCAGAAGGATCGTTACAAGGAATAGATCTTGAAGACAGGGGTGCAGAAGGTTCTTAGAGAGAGAAGACGTTAAAGACTGAGGTGCAGAAGGAGTGTTGCAGAGATCAGAGGTTGGAGACTGGCGTGCAGTATGATCATTGCAGAGAGCAGAGGTTGGAGACTGGGGTGCAGAAGGACTTTTTTAGAGAGAAGAGTTTAGAGACTGGGTTTCTGAAGGATCTTACAGAGAGCAGAGGTTGGAGACTGAGGTGCAGGTGGATTGTTACAGAGAGTAGTGGTTGGAGACTGGGTTCCTGAAGGATCTTACAGAGAGCAGAAGTTGGAGACTGAGGTGCAGAAAGACTGTTACAGAGAGCAGAGGTTGGAGACTGAGGTGTAGAAAAAATGTTACAGAGAGCAGAGTTTGTAGACTGAGGTGCAGAAAGACTGTTTCAGTAAGCAGAGTTTGGAAATTGGGGTGCAAATGAACCGTTACAGAGACCAGGATTTGGAGACTGCGGTATAGAAAAACTGTTACAGAGAGCAGAGTTTGGAGACTGGGGTGCAGAAGAAATGTTACAGAGAGAACTGGTTGGAGACTGAGGTGCAGAAGTATATATACAGAGAACAGAGGTTTGAGACTGAGCTTCAGAAGGACTGATACAGAAAGCAGAGTTTGGAGACTGGGTTGCAGAAGGACCTTTACGGAGAGCAGAGGGTGAAGACTGCGTTTCAGAAGGACTGTTAAAGAGAGCATATTTTGGAGACTGGAGAGAAGAAGGACTGTTGCAAAGGACAGAGGTTGGAGACTGTTGTGTCGCAGAACACTTGCAGAAAGCAGAGGTTAAATACTGGGTTGCAGAAGGCCCGTTACAGAGAACAGAGTTTGGAGACTTCGGTACAGAAGGACTGTTACAGAGAGGAGATGTTGGAGACTGGGGAGCAGAAGGACTGTTACAGAGGACAGAGGTTGGAGACTGGGGTTCCACAGGACCTTCGAAGAAAGCAGAGGTTACAGACTGCGTTGGAGAAGGAATGTTAGAGAGAGCCAAAAACTGAAAACTGACGTGCAGAAAGATCTTACAGAGAGCAGAAGTTTGAGACTGTGGTGCAGAGGACTGTTGCTAAAGGACGTTGGAGACTGTGGTGAAGAAGGACTGGTGCACAAGGTCTGTTGCAGAAGGACATTGGAGTCTGGGGTCCATTAGGATCGTTGCAGAGAGTAGAGTTTAGAGAGTAAAGTTAGAAGGACTGTTGCTGAGAGCAGATGTTGGAGACTGGGGTGCAAAGGACTGTTACAGAGAGCAGAGGTTGGAGAATGGGGTGCAGAAGGACTGTTGCAGAGATCAGCGTTTGAAGACTGAGGTTCAGAAGGACTGTTACAGAGAGCAGAGGTTGGAGACTGGGGTGAAGAAGGACGGTTAAAGAGAGCAGAGGTTTTAGACTGGGGTGCAGGAGGACTGTTACAGTAAGCAGAGGTTGGAGACTGGGGTGCAGAAGGACTGTTGCAGAGAGCAGAGGTCGTCGACTGTGGTGCAAAAGGACTGTTGCAGACAGCAGAGGTTTGAGACTGGTGTGGAGAAGAATCGTTGCCGAGAGAAAAATTTGGAGACTTGGGTGAGATGGTCTGTTACAGAGAGCAGTGCTTCGAGACTGGGTTGATGAAGTATCTTACAGAGACCAGAGGTTGGATACTGAGGTGCAGGGGGACCGTTACCGAGAGCAGTGGTGGGAGACTGGGGTGCAGAAGGATCGTGCAGAGAGCAGAATTTTCAGACTGAGGTTCAGAAGGACTGTTACAGAGAGCATTGGTTGGAGACTGGGGTGCAGAAGGACTGATACAGAAAGCAGAGGTTGGTGACTGTTGTGCAGATGGACTGTTTCAGAGAGCAGAGGTTAGAGACTCGGGTGCAGAAGGACTGTTGCAGAGAGCAGATGTTGGAGACTAGGGTGCAGAAGGACTGTTGCAGAGAGCAGAAAATAGAGACTGGGGTGTAGAAGGACTATTGCAGAGAGCAGAGGTTGCAGACTGAGGTGCAGAAGGACTGTTACAGAGAGCAGAGTTTGGAGAATGTGGTGCAAAAGGACTGATACAGAAAGCAGTGGTTGGAGACTGGGGTGCAGAAGGACCCTTACAGAGAACAGAGGTTGGAGATTGCGGTACAGAAGGAATGTTACAGAGCGCAGAGGTTGGAGACTGGGGTCCAGAATAACTGTTGTAGAGAACAGAGTTTAGAGGCTGGGGTGCAGAAGGACCATTGCAGAAAGCAGACGTTGGAGACTGGGTTTCATAAAGATCTTACAGAGAGAAGAGTTTGGACACTTAGGTGCAGAAGGACTGTTGCAGAGAGCAGAGTTTGGAGATTAGGGCGTAGAAGGACTGTTGCAGAGAGCAGAAATTGTAGTCTGAGTTTCAGAAGGATTGTTACAGAAAGCAGAGTTTAGAGACCAGGGTGCAGAAGGACTGATACAGAAAGCAGAGTTTGGAGACTGGGGTCCAGACGGACCATTACAGAGAGCAGAGTTTGGAGACTGCAATACAGAAGGACTGTAACAGAGAGCAGAGGTTGGAGACAGGGGAGCCGAAGGACTGTTACAGAGAGCAGACGTTGGAGACTGAGGTGAAGAAGGACTGTTACAGAGAGCAGAGGTTGGAGACTTGAGTGCAGAAGGACTGATATAGAAAGCAGAGTTTGGAGAGTGGGGTGCAGAAGGACCGTTACAGAGAGAAGAGTTTTGAAACTTCAGTACAGAAGGACTGTTACAGAGAGCAGAGGATGGAGACTGGGGTGGAGAAGGACGGTTGCAGAGAGCAGATGTTGGAGACTGGGGTTCAGAAGGACTGTTGCAGAGAGCAGAGGTTGAAGAGTGAGGTGCAGAAGGACTGTTTCAGAGAGCAGAGTTTGGAGACTGTGTTGCAGAAGGACTGATACAGGAAGCAGAGGTTGGAGACTGGGGTGCAGAAGGAACATTACAGAGAACAGAGGTTGAAGACTGCGGTACAGAAGATCTGTTGTAGAGAACAAGGTTGAAGAGTGGGTTGCAGAGGGACCATTGCAGAGGGCAGACTTTGGAGACTGGGTGCAAAAAGAATGTTACAGAGAGCACAGTTTGGAAACTTGGGTGTAGGAATACCTTACAGAGAGGAAAGTTTGGAGACTGGGGTGCAGAAGGATTGTTGCAGAGAGCAGGCATTGGACTGGGGTGCAGAAGGATTATTGCAGAGGGTAGATTATTGATACTTGGGTATAGAAGGACTGTTTTAGAGAGCAGAGGTTGGAGACTGGGGTGCAAAAGGACTGTTGCAGAGAGCAGTTGTTTAAGACTGAGGTGCAGAAAAACTGTTACAGGGAGCAGTGTTTGGAGACTGGGGTGCAAAAGAACTGATACTGAGTGTAGAGTTTGGAGACTAGAAAGCAGAAGGATCATACAGAGAGGAAAGTTTGGAAACTGGGGTGCAGAAGAATTGTTGCAGATAGCAGACGTTGGAGACTGGGGTGCAGAAGGATCGTTGTAGAGACTAAATTATGGAGACTGGTGTATAGAAGGACTGATCTAGAGAGCAGATTTTAGAGACTTGGGTGCAGAAGGCCTGTTGCAGAGAGCAGTTGTTGAAGACTGAGGTGCAAAAAAACTGTTTTAGAGAGCAGTGTTTGGAGACTGAGGTGCAGAAGGACTTTTGAAGAGAGTAGAGGTTGGAGACTGGGTGCAGAAGGAGTGTGCAGAGTGCAGTGTTGCCAGACTGGGGTGCAGAAGGACTGTTGCATATACCAGAGGTTGGAGTCTGCGGGGAAGGACTGTTACATAGAGAAGAGGTTGAAGCCTGGGGTGCAGAACGACGGATACAGAAAGCAGAGTTTTGGGGACTGGGGTGCAGAAGGACCGTTACAGAGAATAGAGTTTGGAGACTGTGGTACAGAAGTACTGTTAAAGAGAGCAGAGGTTGGAGACAGGTGTGCAGAATTATCTTACAGAGAGAAGAGGTTGGAGACTGGGGTGTAGAAGTACTGTTGAAGAGATCAGATGTTGGTAACTAGGGAGCAGACGGACTATTGCAGAGAGCAGAGGTTGGAGACTGGGGTGCAGAAGGACAGTTGCAGAGAGCAGAGTTTGGAGACTGAGGTGCAGATGGACTGTTACATAGAGAAGAGGTTTGAGACTGTGCTGCCGAAGGACTATTACAGAGAGCAGAGTTTGGAGACTGGGTTCCTGAAGAATCTCACAGTGAACAGAGGTTGGAGACTGAGGTTCAGTTGGACTGTTACAGAGAGCAGTGGTTGGAGACTGGGGTGCAGAAGGATCTTGGAGAGCAGAGGTTTCAGACTGAGGTGCAGAAACTCTGTAACAGAGAGCAGAGGTTGGAGGCTGAGGTGTAGAAGGACTGTTACAGAGAGCAGAGTTAAAAGACTGAGGTTCAGAAGGACTTTTACAGAAAGCAGACGTTAGAAATTGAGGTGCAGAAGGACCGTTACAGAGAGCAAAGTTTGTAGACTTCCATATAGAAGGACTGTTACAGAGAGCAGAGATTGGAGGCTGGGGTCCAGAAGGACTGTTACAGAGAGCATAGGTTGCCGACTGAGCTGCAGAATGATCTTGGAGAGCAGAGGATTCAGACTGAGGTGCATAAGGACTGTTACAAAGAGCAGAGGTTGAAGACTGTGGTCAGAAAGACTGATACAGAAAGCAGAGGTTGGAGACTGGGGTGCAGAAGGACCTTTACAGAGAGCAGAGGTTGGAGACTGCGTTACTTAAGTACTGTTACAGAGAGCAGATATTGGAGACTGGGGAGCAGAAGGACTGTTGCAGAGGACAAATGATGGAAACTGGGGTGCCCCAGAACACTTGCAAAAAGCAGAGTTTGGAGCCTGGGGTGGAGAAGGAATGTTAGAGAGAGCAGAGATTGGAAACTGGAGAGCCGAAAGATCTTACAGAGATCAGGGTGGAGACTCTGGTGCAGAAGGACTGTTGCAGAGATCAGACATTGGAGGCTAGGGTCCAGAAGGATCATTGCAGAGAGGAGTGTTTGGAGACTGTGGTTCAGAAGGAATGTTGCAGAGAGCAGAGGTTGAAGCCTAGGATGCAGATGGTTCTTAAAGAGAGAAGAGGTTGGAGACTGGGGTGCAGAAGGCCTGTTACAGTGAGCCGAGGTTGGAGACTAGGTTTCACAGGCACTGTTACAGAGATCAGAGGTTGGAGACTGTTGTGCAGAAGGACTGAGACAGAGTGCAGAGTTTAAAAACTTGGTTGCAGAAGGATCTTACAGAGAGCAGAGGTTGGAGACTGAGGTGCAGGAGGACTGTAACAGAGAGTAGTGGTTGGAGACTGTGGTGCAGAAGGATCGTGCAGAGACCAGAGTTTTCATACTGAGGTGCAGAGGGACTGTGACAGAGAGCAGAGGTTGGATACTGAGGTGCAGAAAGACTGTTACACAGAGCAGAGGTTGGAGGCTGAGGTGCAGAAGGACTATTACAGAGTGCAGATATTAGAGACTGTGGTGAAGAAGGACTCTTACAGTGAGCAGATATTGGGGACTGGGGTGGAAAAAGTATGTTACAGAGACCAGAGTTTGGAAACTGGGGAGCAGAAGGATCTTACAGAGAGCAGAGTTTGGAGATTGATGTGCTGTAGGATTCTCACAGAGAGCAGAGTTTGGAGACTAGGAATCAGAAGAACTGATAGAGAAAGCAGAGATTGGAGTTTGTGGTGAAGAAAGACGGTAACAGAGAGCAGAGGTTGGAGACTGCAGTACAGAAGAACTGTTAAAGAGAGCAGAGGTGGAGACTGGAGTGCAGAAGGACTGTTGCAGAGAGCAGATGTTGGTAACTAGGGTGCACAAGGACTTTTGCAGAGAGCAGAGGTTGGAGACAGAGGTGCAGTAGGACTGTTGCAGAAGTAGAGGTTGAAATTTAGGTGCAGAAGGACTGTTACAGAGAGAAGAGGTTGGAGACTGTTGTGCTGAAGGACTGAAAAAAAAAAGCAGAGGTTGGAGACTGTGGTGCAGAAGGACTGTTACAGAGAGCAGATGTTGGAGACTGGTTTGCAAAAGGACTGTTAAGAGAGCAGAGGTTAGAGACTGGGGTGCTGAAGGACTGTTGCCGAGAGCAGAATTTGGAGAGTGGAATGGTGAAGAATTGTTGCAGAGAGAAGATTTTGGAGACTGGGGTGCAGAAGAACTGTTGTAGAGAGCACATGTTGGAGACTGGAGTGCATAAGGATCTTACAGAGAGCAGAGGTTGGAGACTGGGGTGTAGAAGGACTCTAGCCAAGAGCAGAGGTTGGAGACTGGGGTGAAGAATAATCGTTGAAGAGAGAAGAGTTTGGAGACTGGGGTTCAGAAGGCCTGTTTCAGAGAGCAGAGGTTCGAGACTGGGTTGCAGAATTCCTGTTATAGAAAGCAGATGTTGGAAACTGTTGTGAAGAAGGACTGTTACAGAGAGCAGAGTTTGGAGACTGGGTTGCAGAAGGGTCTGACAGAGAGCAGAGGTAGGAGACTCAGATGCAGAAGAACTGTTACAGAGAACAGAGTTTGGAGACTGGGTTAGTCAAGGACCTTACAGAGAGCAGATTTTTGAGACTGACGTGCAGAAGGACTGTTACAGAGAGCAGAGGTTGGATACTGAGCTGTAGAAGGACTGTTACAGAGAGCACATGTTGGAGACTGGTTTGCAAAAGGACTGTTGAAGAGAGCAGAGGTTAGAGACTGGGGTGCTGAAGGACTGTTGCCGAGAGAAGAATTTGGAGTTTGGGATGGTGAAGAATTGTTGCAGAGAGAAGATTTTGGAGACTGGGGTGCAAAATTTTCGTTGAAGACAGCAGGGTTTTCAGACTCAGGTGAAGAAGGACTGTTGCTGAGAGCAGAGGTTGGAGACTGGGGATTAGAAGGACTGTTACAGAAAGCAGAGGTTGGAAATTGGGGTGTAGAAGGACCGTTACAGAGAGAAGAGTTTGGAGTCTGCGGTACAGAATGACTGTTACAGAGAGCAGATCTCGGAGACTGGGGAGCAGAAGAACTGTTGCAGAGGACAGAGGTTGGAGACGGTGGTGGAGAAGGAATGTTACAGAGAGCAGAGTTTGGAATCTGGAGTGCAGAAGGATCTTACACCTAGCAGAGGTTGGAGACTTTGGTTCACATGGACTGTTGCAGAGAACATACGTTGGAGACTGGGGTCCAGAAATATCGTTGCAGACAGCAGAGTTTGGAGACTTGGGTGCAGAAGGACTGTTGCAGAGAGCAGATGTTAGAGACTGGGGTGTATAAGGATTGTTTAAGAGAGCAGATTTTACAGACTATGGTGCAGATGGACTGTTACAGAGAGCAGAGGTTGTAGACTGAGGTGCAGTAGGACAGATACACAGAGCAGAGTTTGGAGACTGGTGTTCAGAAGGATTGTTACAGAGAGCAGAGTTTGGAAACTGAGGTGCAGAAGGACTGTTACAGAAAGCGGAGGTTGGAAATTGGGGTGTAGAAGGACCCTTACAGAGAGAAGAGGTTGGAGACTGTGGTGCAGAAGGATAGATACATAAAGCAGAATTTGGAGACTGTTGTGCAGAAGGACTGTTACAGAGAGCAGAGGATGCAGACTGGGGTTAAGATGGATGTTACAGAGAGCAGAGTTTGGAGACCGGGGTGCAAAAGAACTGTTGCAGAGAGCAGATGTTGGAGACTGGGGTGGAGAAGGATCATTGCAGAGAGAAGAGTTTGGAGACTGGGGTGCAGAAGGACTGTTACAGAGAGCAGATCTCGGAGACTGGGGAGCAGAAGGAGTGTTGCAAAGGACAGAGGTTTGAGACTCGGGAGCAAGAGAAATGTTACAGAGAACAGAGTTTGGAGACTGGTTTTCAGAAGGATCTTACACAGAGAAGAGGTTGGAGACTGAAGTGCAGAAGGATTGTTAAAGAGAGTAGAGTTTGGAGACTGAGGTGCAGAAGTACCCTTGCTGAGAACAGAGTTTGGAGACTGAGGTGCAGAAGAAACGCTACAGAGAGCAGAGTTTGGAGACTGGGGTGCAGAAGAACTGTTGTAGAGAGGAGAGTTTGGAGACTGGGGTGCAGAAGGACTGTTGCAGAGAGCAGAGGTTGGATACTGGGATGCAGAAGGACTGTTGCAGAGAGCAGAATTTGGAGACTGTGGTGCAGAAGGACTGTTGCAGAGAGCAGACGTTGGATACTGGGATTAAGAAGGATCTTTGCAGAGAGCAGAGTTTTGAGACTGGTGTGAAGAAAGACTGTTAGAGAAAGTAGAGTTTATAGACTGGGTTTTAGAAGGATGCTTCAGAGAGCAGAGGTTGGAGAATGAGTTACAGAAGTCCTGTTACATAAAGGAGAGGTTGGAGACTGAGGTGCAGAAGTCCTGTTACATAGGGCAGAGGTTGGAGACTGTGGTGCAGAGGGAAAGTTGCAAAGAGCAGAGCTTGGAGACAGGGGTGCAGAAGGATCTTACAGAGAGCAGAATTAGAGACTGAGGTGCAGAAGGACTGTACAGAGAGCAGAGGTTGGAGACTGAGGTGTAGAAGGCCTGTTACAGAGAGCAGAGTTAGAAGACTCAGGTGCAGAAGGACTGTTACAGGGTGTAAAGTTTGGAAATTGGGTTGCAGAAGGACCGTTAAAGAGAGCAGAGTTTGTAGACTGCGGTATAGAAAAACTGTTACAGAAAGCAGAGGTTGGAGCCTGGGGTGTAGAAGAAATGATACAGAGAGCAGAGGTTGGAGACAAAGGTACAGAAGGATAGATGCAGAGAGCAGATGTTTGAGACTGGGGTTCAGAAAAACTGATACAGAAAGCAGAGTTTGGAGACTGGGGTGATGAAAGACCGTTATGGAGAACAGAGGTTGGAGACTGCGGTACAGAAGGATTGTTACAGAGAATAGATGTTGCAGACTGGGCAGCAGAAAAACTGTTGCAGAGGACAGAGGTTGGATACTGGGGTGCCGCTTTACACTTGCAGAAAGCAGAGTTTAAAAACTGGTCTGGAGAATTAATGTTACAGAGAGCAGAGTTTGGAAACTGGAGTGCAGAAGGATCTTACAGAGAGCAGAGGTTAGAGACTGTGGTGCAGAAGGACTGTTGCAGATTGCAGAGGATGGAGACTGGGGTGCAGAAGGACTTTTGCAGAGAGCAGAGGTTGGAGACTGGAATGCAGAAGGAATTTTACAGAGAGCAGAGTTTGGAGGCTGGGCTGAAGAAGGACTGTTACAGAGAGCAGAGGTTGGAGACTGGGGTTCAGATGGATCTTACAGAGAGCAGATTTTGAAGACTGGGGTGCAAAATGACTGTTGCAAAGAGCAGAGGTTGAAGACTGTGGTGAAGAAGAATCGATGTAGAGAGAAGAGTTTGGAGACTGGGTTTCAGAAGGCCTGTTACATAGAGCAGAGGTTGGAGACTGGCTTGTAGAAGTCCTGTTTACAGAGAGCAGAGTTTGGAGACTGTTGTGCAGAAAATCTGTTACAGAGTGCAGATTTTAAAGACTGGGTTCTAGAAGGATCTTACAGAGAGCAGAGGTTGGAGACTGAGTTGCAGGCAGACTGTTACAGAGAGCAGTGGTTGGAGACTGGGGTGCAAAAGGATCCTGCAGAGAGCAGAGGTTTCAGACTGAGGTGTAGAAAGAGTGTTACAGAGAACAGAGGTTGGAGACTAAGGTGTAGAAGGACTGTTACAGAGAGCAGAGTTTGGAGACTCAGGTGCAAAAGGACTGTTACATGAAGAAGAGTTTGGAAATTGGGGTGCAGAAGGACCGTTACAGAGAGCAGAGGTTGGAGACTGTGGTATAGGACTGTTACTGAGAGCAAAGGTTTAAGACTTGGGTACAGAAGGACTCTTACATAGAGCACAGGTTGGAGACTGAGGTGCAGAAAGATAGATACAGAGAACAGAGTTTGGAGACTGGGGTTCAGACAGACTGATACAGAAAGTAGAGGTTTGAGACTGAGATGTAGAAGGACCGTTATAAAGAGAAGAGTTTGGAGACTGCGGTACAGAAGGACTGTTACAAAGAGCAGATCTCGGAAACTGGGAAGCAGAAGAACTGTTGCAGAGGACAGAGGTTAGAGACTTGTGTGGAGAAGGAATGATACAGAGAGCAAAGTTTGGAAACTGGAGTGCAGAAGGATCTTACAGAGAGCAGAGTTTGGAGACTGTGGTGCAGAAGGACTGTTACAGAGAGCAGATATTGGAAACTGGGGTGCAGAAGGACTGTTGCAGATAGCAGATTTTAGAGACTGGGGTGCAGAATGACTGTTAAAGAGAGCAGAGGTACAAGACTGGGGTGCAGAAGGGTCGTTGCAGAGAGCAGAGTTTTCAGAATGAGGTGCAGAAGGACTTTTGCAGAGAGCAGAGGTTGGATACAGGGGTGAAGAAGGATCTTAAAGAGAGCAGAATTCGGAGGTGCAGCTGAACATTTGCAGAGATCAAAGGTTGGAGACTGGGGTGAAGTAGGATTATTGCAGAGAGCAGAGTTTTGAGACTGGGGTGCAGACGGATCTTGCAGAGATCAGAGGTGTTAGACTGAGTTTCCGAAGGACTGTTACAGATAGCAGAGGTTGGAGACTGAGGTGTAGAGGACTGTTAAAGAAAGCAGAGTTTGGAGACTGAGGTGCAGAAGCACTGTTACAGAAACCAGAGGTTGGAAATTGGGGTGCTTAAGGACCGTTACAGAGACCAGAGTTTGGAGACTGCGGTATATAAAAACTGTTAAAGAGAGTAGAGTTTGGAGACTGGAGTGCAGGTGGACTGTTACAGAGAGCAGTGGTAGGAGACTAAAGTGCAGAAGGATCGTGTAGAGATAAGAGGTGTCATACTGAGGTGCCGAAGGACTGTTAAAGAGAGCAGAGGTTCGAGACGTAGGTGTAGAAAGACTGTTACAGAGAGCAGAGTTTGGAGACTGAGGTGTAGAAGGACTGCTACAGAAAGCAGAAGTTTGAAATTGGGGTGCAGAAAGACCTTTACAGCGACCAGAGTTTGAAAACTGCGGTATAGAAAAACTGTTATAGAGAGCAGAGGTTGGAGACTGGGGTGCAGAAGAAATATTACAAAGAGCACAGGTTGGAGACTGCTCTCTGTAACAGGCCTTATGTACCCCAGTCTCCAACCTGTGCTCTCTGCAACGATCCTTCAGCACCCCAGTGTCCAATATCTGCTCTCTGAAACAGTCCTTCTCCAACTCAGACTGCAACCTCTGCTCTCTGTAACAGTTTTTCTAAGCCTCAGTCTGAAACCTCTGATCTCTGCAACGATCCTTCTGAACCCCAGTCTCCAAACTGTGCTATCTGTAACAATCCTTCTGCACACAAGTCTTCAACCTCTTCTCTCTACCCGGTCTTCTGCACCCCAGACTCCAAACTCTGCTCTCTTTAACAGGCCTAATGCACCCCAGTCTCCAACCTCTTCTCTCTGCAATGATCCTTCTGCACCTCAGTCTCCAACCTCTTCTCTCTCCAACAGTCCTTCTGCACCCCAGTCTCCGACCTATGCTCTTTGTAAGATCCTTCTTCACCCCGGTTTCCAAACTTTGCTCTTTATAACAGTCCTTCTGCACCTCAGTCTCCAACCTCTGCTCTCTGCAACGGTCCTACTGAACCCCAGAATCCAACCTCTTTTCTCTGCAACAGTCCTTCTGCACCCCAGGTTCAAAACACTTTTTTCTATATCAGTTATTCTGCACCCCAGTCTCCAAACTCTGCTCTCTGTAACAGTCCTTCTGCACCCCAGTTTCCAACCTCTGCTCTCTGAAAAAGTCCTTCTGCACCTCAGTCTCCACCTTCTGTTCTCTGCAACATTCCTTCTGAACCCCAGTATCCTAGCTCTGCTTTCTAACAATCCTTCTGCACCTCAGTCTCCAAACTCTGCTCTTTGCAACGGTCCTTCTGCACCCCAGTCTCCAACCTCTGTTATCTGCATCAGTCCTTCTGCCCCACAGTCTCCAACATCTTCTCTCAGTTAAAGTCCTTCTGTACCGCAGTCTCCAACCTTTGTTCTCTGTAATGGTACTTCTGCACCGCAGTCTCCAATGTCTGCTTTCTGTATCAGTTTTTCTGCAACACAGTTTCCAACTTCTGCTCTCTGCGAAAGTCCTCCTGCACGACAGTCTCCACCTTCTGCTCTCTGATACATTTCTTCTGAACCCAAGTCTCCATCTGTGCTCTCTGAAACAGTCCTTCTGCACCCCAATCTCCAACCTCTGCTCTCTGCAAGAGTCCTTCTACACCTAAGTCTCCAACCTCTTCTCTCTGCAACAGTCCTTCTGCACCTCAGTCTCCAAACCCTGCTCTTGGCAATGGTCTTTCTGCACCTCAGTCTACTACTTCTACTCTCTGTAACAGTTTTTCTGCACCTCAGTCTCCAACCTCTTCTCTGTGTTAGATCTTTCTGAAAACCAGTCTCCAAACTCTGCTTTCTGTAACAGTCCTTCTGCACCCCAGTCTCCCAACTCTGATCTGTGTAACAGGCCGTTTGAACCCAAGTCTCCAAACTCTTCTCTCTGTAACAGTTCATCGGCAACCCAGTCTCCACACTCTGCTCTGTGAAACGAACCTTCTGAACCCAAAGCTCCAAACTTTGCTATCTGCTACACGCTTTCTGCACCCCAGTTTCCATACTCTTCTCTCTGTAAGATCCTTCTGCACCCCAGTGTCCAAACATTTCTCTCTGTAACATTCCTTCCTCACCCCAGTCTCCAAACTCTGCTCTCTGCAATGGTCACTCTGCACAGAATTCTCCAATCTCTGTTCTCCACAACAGTTCTTCTGTACCACAGTCTTTAACCTCTATTCTCTTTAAGGGTCATTCTTCACTCCAATTCTTAACCTCTTCTTTCTGTATCAGTCCTTCTGCAACAGAGTCTCCAAACTCTGCTCTCTGTAACAGTCTTTCTGAACCTCAGTCTCCAACATGTGCTCTCTGCAGCAGTCCTTCTGAACTCCAGTCTTCAAACTCTGCTCTCTATAACAGTCCTTCTGCACCCCAGTCTCCAACCTCTCCTCTCTGTAACAGGCCTTCTGCACGCCAGTTTCCAAATTCTTCTCTCTGTAGCAGGCCTTCTGCACCCCAGTCTCCAAAAACTGCTCTCTGCAATGATCTTCTGCACCCCAGTCTCCAAACATTGCTCTCTGCAATGATCTTCTGCACCCCAGTCTCCAAACATTGCTCTCTGCAATGATCCTACTTCACCCCAGTCTCCAACCTCTGATCTCTAACACAGTCCTTCTGCACCTCAGTCTCCAAATTCTTATCTCTGTAAGATCCTTCTGCACCCCTGTTTCGAACCTCTGCTCTCTGTAACAATACTTCTGCAGCCCAGTCTCCAAATCTGCTCTTCTCAACAGTTTTTTTGTACCCCAGCCTGAAAACTCTGCTCTCTGCAACAGTCCTTCTGCACCCTAGTTACCAATATCTGCTCTCTGCTACAGTCCTTCTGCACCCCAGTCTCCAACCTCTGCTCTCTGTAACAGTCCTCCTGTACTGCAGTATCCAACCTCTGCTCTCTGTAAGGGTACTTCTACACCCGAGTCTCCAACCTCTGCTTTCTGTATCAGTCCTTCTGCACCCCAGTCTCCAACCTCTGCTCTCTGTAAGACTCCTTCTGCACCTCAGTCTCCAACCTCTGCTCTCTGGAACAGTCCTTCTGCACCCCAGTCTCAAAAGTCTACTCTCTACAAAGGTCCTTCTGCACCCCAGTCTCCAACCTCTGCTCTCTGCAACTGTCCTTTTGCACCCCAGTCTCCAACCTCTGCTCTTAATAACAATTCTTCTGCACCTCAGTCTCCAACCTCTGTACTCTAAAACGTTCCTTCTGCACCTCAGTCTCAAACCTCTACTCTCTGTAACAGTCCTTCTGCACCTCATTCTCCAACCTCTGCTCTCTGCAGGATCCTTCTCCAACCCACTCTCCAAACTCTGCTCTCTGTAACAGTCCTTCTGAAGACCAGTCTGCAACCTCTGCTCTCTGCACCAATCCTCTTGCACCTCAGTCTCCAACCTCTGCTCTCTGCAACAGTCCTTCTGGATCCCTGTCTCCAACATCTGCTCTCTGCAACAGTCCTTCTGCACCCCAGTCTCCAAACTTTGCTCACTTCAACAGTCCTCCTGCACCACAGTCTCCAACATCTGCTCTCTGTAAGATCCTCCTGCACTCCAGTTTCCAAACTCTGCTCTCTGTAATATTCCTTCTCCACCCCAGTCTTTAACCTCTGCTTTCTGCAAGTGTCCTGCGGTACCCCAGTCTCCAACATCTGTCCTCTGCAACAGTCGTTCTTCTCCCCAGTCTCCAACATCTGCTCTCTATAACAATCCTTTTGTTACAGAGACTGGGGTGCAGAAGGATTGTTACAGAGAGCAGACGTTGAATACTGGGGTGCAGAAGGACCATTACAAATAGAAAAAGTTGGAGATGGAGGTGCAGAAGGTCTTTTACAGAGAGCAGAGTTTGGATACTGGGGTTCAGAAGGACTGTTACAGAGAGCAGAGTTTGGAGACTGAGGTGCAGAAGGATCGTTGCAGAGAGAAAAGGTTTGAGACTGGGGTGCCAAAAACCTGTTATAGAGAGCAGAGTTTGGAGACTGGGGTGCAGAAGACCTTGTACAGAGAGCAGAGGTTGGAGACAGGGGTTCAGAAGGATTGTTACAGATAGCACAATTTGGAGACAGAGGTGCAGAATTATCGTTGCAGAGAGCAGAGGTTATAGACTGAGGCTTAGAAAAACTGTTACAGAGAGAAGAGGTTGAAATCTTAGGTGCAGAAGGACTGTTACAGAAAGCAGAGGTTGGCAATTGGCGTGCAGAAGTACCGTTATAGAGAGAAGAGGTTGGAGACTGGGGTTCAGAAAACCTGTTACAAAGAGCAGAGTTTGGAGCCTGGGGTGCAGAAGACCTTGTACAGAGAGCATACGTTAGAAACTGAGATGCAGAAAGATTGTTACAGAGAGCAGAGGATCGAGACTGAAGTGCAGAAGGACTATTACAGAGTGCGAAGTTTGGAGAGTGAGGTGCAGAAGGACTTATAGAGAGAGCAGAGGTTGGATACTGAAGTGCAGAAGGACTGTTACAGAGAGCAGAGGTTTCAGAGTGTGATGCAGAAAGATCGTTACAGAGAGCAGAGTTTGGAGACTGGGGTGCAGAAGGACAGTTACAGAGAGCACAGATGGAGACTGGGGTGCAGAAGAAATCTTGAAGAGAGCAGAAGTTTGAGACTGGGGTGCAGAAGGACTGTTACTGAGAGCCGAGGTTGGAGACTGGGGTGAAGAAGAACTGATACAAAAAGCTGACGTTGGAGACTTGGGTGCAGAAGGACGGTTACAGAGAGCAGAGTTTGGAGACTTAGGTGCAGAAGGACTGATGCAGAGAACAGATGTTGGTGACTGGGGTGCAGAAGAACCGTTGCAGAGAGCAGAGTTTGGAGACTGAAATGCAGAAGGATTTTTACAGATAGCAGAGGTTGGAGACTTGGGTGCAGAAGGAATGTTGCAGAGAGAAGAGGATGGAGACTGAGGTGAAGAAGAATCGTTGCAGAGAGAAGAGGTTGGAGACTGGGTTGCAGAAAGCCTGTTACAGAGTGCAGAGTTTGAAGAGTAGGGTGCAGAAGGTCTGTTACAGAGAGCAGAGTTTTGAGCCTGGGGTGCAGAAGCACTGTTACATATAGCACAGTTTCGAGACTGGGTTGCAGAAGGATCTTATAGAGAGCATTTTTTAGTCTGAGGTTCAGAATTTTTTTTACAGAGAGCAACGTTTGGAAACTGGGGTGCAGAATGATTGTTTCAGAGAGCAGAGTTTTCAGACTTCGGAGCAGAAGGACTGTTGTAGAGAGCAGAGGTTGGAGACTGAGGTCCAGAAGGATTGTTACAGAGATCAGAGGGTGGAGACTGGGGTGCAGAAGGAGTTTAACAGAGAGCAGAGTTTGGAGATTGGCGTGCAGAAAAACTGTTACCAAGAGCAGAGGTCGGAGACTGGGGTGCAGAAGGACTGTTGCAGAGAGCAAAGTTTGGAGACTTAGGTGCAGAAAGACTGTTACAAAGACAGCGGTCGGAAACTGGGGTGCAGAAAGACCATTGCAGAGAGCAGAAGTTGGAACCTGGGGAGAATAAGGATCGTTGCAGAGAGCAGATGTTGGACACTGGGGTGCAGAAGGACTGTTACAGAGAGCAGAGTTTTAAGAATGGGTTGCAGAAGGATCTTACAGAGAGCAGATTTTGGACACTGAGGTGCAGAAGAACTTTTACAGAGAGTAGAGGTTGGAGACTTAGGAGCAGAAGGACTGTTGTAGAGAGCAGAGGTTGGAGACTGAGGTCCAGAATGATTGTTACAGAGATCAGAGGGTGGAGACTGGGGTGCAGAAGGAGTGTTACTGAGAGCAGAGTTTGGAGATTGGGGTGCAGAAAAACTGTTAGCGAGAGCAGAGTTTAGAGACTGGGGTGCAGAAGGATCATTGCAGAGAGCAGTTGTTTGAGACTGGGGTGTAGAAGGACTGTTGCAGAGAGAAGAGGATGGAGACTGGGGTGCAGAAGGACTGTTGCAGAGAGCAGAGTTTGGAGACTGAGGTGCAGAAGGACTGTCACAGAGAGAAGTGGCTGGAGACTGGGGTGCAGAATAACTAATATAGAAAGTAGAGTTTGGAGACTGGAGTGCAGAAGGACCGTTACAGACAGCAGAGGTTGGAGACTGCAGTACAGAAGAACTGTTACAGAAAGCAGAATTTGAAGCCTGGGGTGCAGAATGACTGTTGCAGAGAACAGAGGTTGGAAACTGGGGTGCAGAAGGGCTGTCACAGAGAGCAGAGTTTGGAGACTGAGTTGCAGAAGGATTGTTACAGAGAGAAGAGGTAGAAAACTGAGGTGCAGAATGATCGTTGCAGAGAGCAGAGGTTGTAGACTGGGGTGCAGAAGGATCGTTGCAGAGAGAAAAGGTTGGAGACTGGGGTGCAGAAGGCATGTTACAGAGAGCAGAATTTGGAGACTGGGGTGCAGAAGACCTGTTACAGAGAGCAGAGTTTGGAGACTGGGGTGCAGTAGGATTGTTACAGATAGAACAGTTTGGAGACTGGGGTGCAGAAGGATGTTGCAGAGAGAAGAGGTTTCAGACTGAGGCTTAGAAGGACTTATACAGAGAGCAGAGTTTGGAATCTGAGGTTCATAAGGACTGTTACAGAAAGCAGAGTTTGGCAATTCGCGTGTAGAAGGATAGTTATAGAGAGAAGAGGTTGGAGACTGTGGTACAGAAGGACTGTTACAGAGAGCAGAGTTTGGAGACTGGCGTGCAGAAGGACCGTTGCAGAGAGCAGATGTTGGACACTGGGGTTGAGAAGGAATGTTGCAAAGAGCAGACGTTGAAGACTGAGGTGCAGAAGGATTGTTACAGAGAGCAGAGGTGGAGACTGGGGGGCAGAAGGACCATTACAGAGAGCAAGGTTGGAGATTGAGGTGCAGAATAACTTTTACAGAGAGCAGAGTTTGGATACTGGGGTGCAGAAGCACTACTACACAGAGCAGAGTTTGGAGACTGGGATGAAAAAGGATCTTCCAGAGAGCAGAGTCTAGAGACTGGTGTGCAGAAGGACTGTTGCAGAGAGCAGATGTTGGACACTGGGGTTGAGAAGGAATGTTGCAAAGAGCAGACGTTGAAGACTGAGGTGCAGAAGGATTGTTACAGAGAGCAGAGGTGGAGACTGGGGGGCAGAAGGACCATTACAGAGAGCAAGGTTGGAGATTGAGGTGCAGAATAACTTTTACAGAGAGCAGAGTTTGGATACTGGGGTGCAGAAGCACTGCTACACAGAGCAGAGTTTGGAGACTGGGATGAAAAAGGATCTTCCAGAGAGCAGAGTCTAGAGACTGGTGTGCAGAAGGACTGTTGCAGAGAGCAAAGTTTGGAGATTGAGGTGCAGAAGGATCATTGCCGAGAGAAGAGGTTGGAGACTGGGGTGGAGAAGGACTGTTACAGACAGCAGAGGTTGGAGACTGAGGTGCAGAAGGATCATTTCAGAAAGTAGAGGTTGGAGACTGGGGTGCAGAAAGACCTTTACAGATTGCAGAGTTTGGATACTGAGGTGCAGAAAGACTTTTATAGAAAGGAGAGGTTGGAGACTGGGGTGTCAAAGGATTCTTACAGAGAGCAGAATTTTGAGACTGTGGTGCAGAAGGCCTGTTACAGAGAGCAGAGTTTGGAGATGAGGTGCAGAAAGATCTTTACAGAGAGCAGAGGTTGGAGACTGAGGTTCAGAAGGATTGTTACAGATAGCAGATTTTTGACACTGATGTGCAGTATAGGGTGCAAAAGGACTGTTGCAGAGAGAAGAGTTTGAAGACTGCGGTACAGAAGGATCGTTGCAGAGAGCATAGGTTGGAGACTGATGTGCAGAAGGATAGCTAAAGAGAGCAGAGTTTGGAGACAAGGGTGCAGTACGATAGTTATTGAGAGCACAAGTTGGAGACTGGGGTGCAGAAGAAATGTTGCAGAGTGCAGAGGTTGGAGACTGGGATGCAGAAGTACTGTAGCAGAGAGCAGAGGTTGGAGACTTGGGTGTAGAAGGACTGTTGCAGAGAGCAGATGTTGGAGACTTGGATGCAGAAGGACCTTTGCAGAGAGCAGAGGTTGGAGACTGGGGTGTTGAAAAACTGTTGCAGAGAGCAGAGGTTGGAGACTGGGGTGCCGAAGGACTTTTTTAGAGAGCAGATGTTGGAGACTGAGTTGCAGTAGGACTGTTACAGAGAGCAGAGGTTTTACACTGGGGTGCAGAATAACTGATAAGGGAAGTAGAGTTTGTAGTCTAGGGTATAGAAGGACTGTTACAGAGAACAGATTTTGTAGCCTGGGGTGCGGAGAAAAGAAGTTGGAGATAAGGGTGCAGAAGGCCTGTTGCAGAGAGCAGAGTTTGGACACTGGGTAGCAGAAGACCTGTTACAGAGAGCAGAGGTTAAAGACTTGGGTGCCGAAGGATTGTTATAGATAGCACAGTTTGGAAACTGAAGTGTAGAAAGATCGATGCAGAGAGCAGAGCTTTCAGACTGATTCTTAGAAGGACTGTTACAGAGAGGAGAGATTGGAGTCTGAAGACCAGAAGGACTGTTATAAAAAGCAGAGGTTGGTAATTGGGGTGCAGATGGACCGTTACAAAGAGAAGAGGTTGGAGACTGCGATACAAAAGGACTATTACAGAGAGCAGAGTTTGGAGAGTGGGTAGAAGTAGGATCATTGCAGAGAGCAGATGTTGGAGACTGGGGTGCAGAAGGACTGTTAGAGAGAGCAGAGGATGGAGACTGAGTTGCAGAAGGACAGTTACAGAGAGCACAGGTTGGAGAGTGGCGTGCAGAATAAATGTTGCAGAGAACAGAGTTTGGAGACTTTGGTGCATAAGGACTGATGCAGAGAGCAGAGGTTCGAGACTGGGGTGCAGAAGTATCGTTTCAGAGAGAAGATGTTGGAAACTAAGGTGCAGTAGGATCCTTACACAGAGCAGAGTTTGCTTCCTGGGGTGTAAAAGGACTGCGGCAGAGAACAGAGGTTGGAGACTGAGGTGCAAAAGGACTGATACACAGAGCAGAGGTTGGAGACTGGGGTGCAAAAGAACTGATACACAAAGCAGAGGTTGGAGACTGGGGTTAAGAAAGACCGTTACAGAGAGAAGAGTTTGGAGACTCCAGAAAAGAAGGACTTTTTTAGAGAGCAAAGTTTGGAGACCCTGATGAAGAAGGACTGTTGCAGAGAACAGAGGGTGGAGACAGGGGTGCAGAAGGATTCTTAGAGAGAGCAGAGTTTGGAGACTGGGGTGCAGAAGGACCGTTGCAGCGAGCAAATATTGGAGACTGGGGTGCAGAAGGACTGTTAGAGAGAGAAGAGTTTGGAGACTGAGGTGAAGAAGGATCGTTTCAGAGAGTAGAATTTGGA
Source organism: Ictidomys tridecemlineatus (assembly GCF_052094955.1). Lineage (NCBI taxonomy): Eukaryota > Metazoa > Chordata > Mammalia > Rodentia > Sciuridae > Ictidomys > Ictidomys tridecemlineatus. The sequence goes on along the minus strand of NW_027526076.1, from coordinate 6,472 downwards.
GACTGGGGTAGAGAAGGACCGTTACAGATTGCAGAGTTTGGAGACTGAGGTGCAGAAGGACTTTTACACAGAGGAGAGTTTTGAGACAGGGGTGTCAAAGGATTCTTACAGAGAGCAGAGGATGGAGCCTGGGGTGCAGAAGGAGTGTTACAGAGAGCAGCTTTTGGAGATTGGGGATCAGAAGAACTGTTACAGAGATCAGAGTTTGGAGACTGTGGTGCAGAAGGCCTGTTACAGAGAGCAGAGTTTGGAGATGAGGTGCAGAAGGATCGCTACAGTGAGCAGAGGTTGGACATTGATGTGCAGAAGGACTGTTATAGAGAGCAGAGGTTGGAGACTGGGATGCAGAAGGATCGCTACCGAGAGCAGAGTTTGGAGACCTGGGTGCAGTAGGATAGTTACAGAGAGCACAGGTTAGAGACTGGGGTGCAGAAGAAATGTTACAGAGAGTAGAGGTTGAAGACTGGGGTGCAGAAGGACTTTAGCAGAGAGCAGAGGTTGGAGACTGTTGTGTAGAAGGACTGTTGCAGAGAGCAGATGTTGGAGACTGGAGTATAGAAGGACTTTTGCAGAGAGCAGATGTTGGACACTGGGGTGCAGAAGGACTGATACAGAGAGCAGAGGTTTTAGACTTGGGTCCAGAATAACTGATATGGAATGTAGAGTTTAGAGACTGGGGTGCAGAAGGACTGTTACAGAGAACAGAGTTTGTAGCCTGTGGTGCAGAAGGACAGCTGCGGAGAACAGAGGTTGGATACTGGGGTGCAGAAGGGCCGTTGCAGAGAGATGAGTTTGGAGACTGAGGTGCTTAATGACTGTTACAGAGAGCAAAGTTTGGAGAATGGCGTGCAGAAGGATCTTACAGAGAACAGACGTTGGAGACTGTGATTAGAATGATCGTTGGAGAGAGCAGATGTTGGAGACTGGGGTGTAGAAGAACTTCTGCAGAGAGCAGACATTGGAGACTGGAGTACAGAAGGCCTGTTACAGATAGCACAGTTTGGAGACGGGGTTGCAGAAGACCTGTTACAGAGAACAGATGTTGGAGACTGGGGTGCAGAAGGATTTAAATAGATATCACAGTTTGGAGACTGGGGTTTAGAAGGATTGTTGCAGAGAACAGAGGTCTCACACTGAGGCTAAGAAGGACTGTTTCAGAGAGCAGAGGTTGGAGTCTGAGGTGCAGAAGGACTTTTTCAGTAAGCAGAGGTTGGATATTGTTGTGAAGAAGGACCGTTATAGAGAGAAGAGGTTGGAGACTGCGGTACAGAAGGACTGTTACAGGGAGCAGAGTTTGGAGTCTTGGGTGCAGAAGGACCCTTGCAGAGAGCAGATGTCGAAGACTGGGGTGCAGAAGGACTGTTATAGAGAGCAGACCTTGGAGACAGAGGTTCAGAAGGATTGTTACAGAGAGCAGAGATTGGAGATTGAGGTGCAGAAGGACTGGTGAAGAGAGGAGAGGATGGAGACTGGGGTGCAGAAGGAGTGTTGCAGAGAGCAGAGTTTGGAGATTGTGGTGCAGAAGAACTATACAGAGAGCCGAGATTGGAGACTGGGGTACAGAAGGATTGTTACAGAGAGCAGAGTTTGGAGACTCGGGTGCATAAGGACTGTTATAGAGAGCAGATGTTGGAGACTGAGTTGCAGAAGGACTGTTATATAGAGCAGAGGTTGGAGACTGAGGTACAGAAGGATTGGTACAGAGAGCAAAGTTTGGAGACTGAGGTGCAGAAGGACTGTTACAGAGTTCAGAGAATGGAAACTGAGGTGCAGAAGGATTGTTGCAGAGAGCAGAGGTTGGAGAATGACGTGCAGAAGGACCTTTAAAGAAACCAGAGTTTGGAGGCTGGGGTCAGAAAGACAGTTACGGAGACCACAGGTTATAGACTGGGGTGCAGAAAGATCACTGCAGAGAGCAGAGGTTGGAGACTCTGGTACAGAAGGATCGTTACAGAGAGCAGAGGTTTTAGACTGGGGTGCAGAATGACAGTTTCAGAGAGCACAGTTTGGAGACCTGTGTGTAGAAGAAATGTTGCAGACAGCAGAGTTTGGAGACTGGGGTGCAGAAGGATCGTTACAGAGAGCCGAGGTTGGAGACTGCAGTACAGAAGGACTTTTACAAAGAGCACAGGTTTGAGACTAAGGTGCAGAAGGACTGTTGCAGAGAACAGAGTTTGAAGACTGCGGTGCAGAAGAATCTTACAGAGAGTAGAGTTTGGAGACTGGGTTGCAGGAGGACTGTTGCAGAGAGAAGAGGTTGGATACTGGGGTGAAGAAGGACTGTTAGAGAGAGCAGAGTTTGGAGACGTCGGTGCAGAAGGATCTTACAGAGCGTAGAGATTAGGAGAACTGGGTGCAGAAGGACTGTTGCATAGAGCAGAGGTTGGAGACTGGGGTGCACAAGGACTGTTACAGAGAGAAGAGGTTGGAGACTGTGGTGTAGAAGGATCTTACAGAGAGTAGAGTTGGAGATTGGTGTTCAGAAGGACAGTTGCACAGAGCAGAGGTTGGATACTGGGGTGCAGAAGTACTGTTACAGATAGCACAGTTTCGAGACTGGGTTGCAGAAGGATCACATAGAGAGCATTTTGCAGACAGAAATGCATAAGGAGTGTTACAAGAGCAGAGGTTTAAGACTGGGATTCCGAAGGATTTTTTCAGAGAGCTGAGTTTTCAGACTGAGGTGCATAAGGACTGTTGCAGAGACCAGAGTATGGAGACTGGGGTGCAGAAGGCCTTTTACAGAGAGCAGAGGTCTGAGACTGGCGTGCAGAAGAACTGTTACAAATAGCATAGTTCAGAGACTGGGTTACAGAAGGATCATTGCAGAGAGCAGAGGTTTCAGACTGAGGTGCAGAAGAACTGTTACAGAGAGCCTAAGTTGTAGTCTGAGGGGCAGAAGGACTATTAGAAAAAGAAGAGGTTGGCAATTGGGGTGCAGAAGGACTGTTACAGAGAAAAGAGGTTGGAGCCTGCGGTACAGAAGGACTGAGAGCAGAGTTTTGAGACTGGGGTGCAGAAGGACCATTGCAGAGAGGAGATATTGGAGACTTGGGTGCAGAAGGCCTGTTAAAGAGAGCAGAGTTATAAGACTGGGGTTCCGAAGGCCAGTTACAGAGAACAGAGTTTGGAGAATGTGTTGCAGAAGGATCTTACAGAGAGCAGAGTTTGGAGACTGAGGTGCAGAAGGACTTTTACAGAGAGTAGAGTTTGGAGACTGAGGAGCAGAAAGAACGTTGTACAGAGCAGAATTTGTAGACTGCTGTCCAGACGATTTGTTACACAGATCAGAGGGTGGAAACTGGAATGCAGAAGGTGTGTTACAGAGAGCAGAGTTTTGAGATTGGTGTGCAGAAGCACTGTTACAGAGAGCAGAGTTTGAAGACTGGGGTGCAGAAGGACTAATACAGAAAGTAGAGGTTGGAGACTGGGGTGTAAAACGACCTTTACAGAGAGCAGAGTTTGGAGACTGCTGTACAGAAGGACTGTTAAAGGGAGCAGAGTTTGGTGACTGGGGTTCTAAAGGATTGTTTCAGAGAGCAGATGTTGTAGACTGGTGTGCAGAATGATCTTAGAGAGAGCATAGGTTGGAGACTGAGCTGCATAAGGATTGTTACAGAGAGCAGAGGTTGAAGACTGGGGTGCAGAAGGATCATTGTAGAGAGCAGAGGATGGAGACTTTGGTGGAGAACCATACTTACAGAGAACAGATGTTGGATATTGGGGTGCAGAAGGACAGTTACAGAGAGCACAGGTTGGAGACTAGCGTGCAGAAGACGTGTTGCAGAGAGTAGAGGTGGGATACTAGGGTGCAGAAGGACTGTTACAGAGAGCAGAGATTGTAGACTGAGGTGTAGAAGGACTGTTACAGAGAGCAGAGGTTGGAGACTGGGGTACAGAAAACTGATACAGAAAGCAGAGGTTGGAGATGGGGGTGCAGTAAAACTGTAGCAGAGAAGATAGTTTGAAGACTGGGGTGCAGAAGGACCGATGAAGAGAGCTGAGGTTGGAGATTTAGGTGCAGAAGATTGTTACAGAGAGCAGAGGTTGGATACTGGGGTGCATATGGACTGTTACAGATAGCAGAGGTTGGAGACTGCGGGAAGAAGAATCTTACAGAGAATAGAGGTTGGAGACCAGGGTGCAGAAAGACTGTTGCAGAGAGTAGTGTTTGAAAACTGAGGTGCAGAAAATTGTTTCAGAGAGAAGAGGTTGGAGACTGGAGTGCAAAAGACCTGTTACAGATAGCAGAGTTTGAAAACTGAAGTGCAGAAGGCCTTTTACAGAGAGCAGAGGTCTGAGACTGGGGTGCAGAAGGACTGTTACAGATAGCACAGTTCGGAGACTGGGGTACAGAAGGATCGTTGCAGAGAGCAGAGATTTCAGACTGAGGTGCAGAAGGACTGTTACAGAGAGCATAAGTTGTAGTATGAGGGGCAGAAGGACTATTACAAAAAGAAGAGGTTGACAATTGGGGTGCAGAAGGACCGTTACAAAGAGAAGAGGCTGGAGCCTGCGGTACAGAAGGACTATTACAGAGAGCAGAGTTTGGAGACTGGGGTGCAGAAGGACCATTGCAGAGAGGAGATGTTGGAGACTTGGGTGCAGAAGGACTGTTACAGAGAGCAGAGGTTGAAGACTGAGGTGCAAAAGGATCCTTACAGAGAGCAGAGTTTGGAGACTGAGGTGCAGAAGGACTTTTAGGAGAGCAGAGGTTGGAGACTGGGGTGCAGTAGGATTCTCACAAAGAGCAGAGGATGGAGACTGGGGTGCATAAAATGTGTTACAGAGAACAGAGTTTGGAGATTCTGGTTCAGAAGAACTGTTAAAGAGAGCAGAGTTTTAAGACTGGGGTTCAGAAGGATTGTTATAGAGTGCAGAGTTTTGATTTGGGTGCAGCAGGACTGTTACAGAGAGTAGAGCTTGGAGAGTGGGGTGCAGAAGAACTGTTACAGAGAGCAGATGTTGAAGACTGCGGTGAAGAAGGCCTGTTGCAGAGAGCATTGTTTGAAGACTAAGGTGTAGAAGGATCGTTACAGAGAGCAGAGGTTGGATACTGAGGTGCAGAAAGACTGTTACAGAGAGTAGAGGTTGGATACTGAGTTGCAGAAAGATTGTTAGAGCAGAAGTTAGAGACTGAGGTGCAGAAGGACTGTTACAGAGAGCAGAGTTTGAAGACTGGGGTGCAGAAGTATCATTGCAGAGAGCAGAGGTTGGAGACTGAGGTGCAGAATGGTCTTGCAGAGAGCAGAGGTTAACGACTGGGGTGCAGAAGGAAAGTTACAGAGAGCACAGGTTAGAGACTGGGGTGCAGAAGAAATGTTGGAGAGAGCATAGTTTTGAGACTGGGGTGCGAAAGGACTGTTTCAGAGAGCAGAGGTTGAAGAACGAGGTGCAGATGGACTGTTACAGAGAGAAGAGTTTGGAGACTGGGTTGCAGAACGACTGATACACCAAGCAGAGTTTGGAGACTGGGGTGCGGAACGACCGTTACAGAGAGCACAGTTTGGAGACTGTGGTATAGAAGGACTGTTACAAAGAGCAGAGTTTGGAGACTGGGGTGCAGAAGGACTGTTGCAGAGAACAGAGATTGGAGACTGGGGTGCAGAAGAACTGTTGCAGAGATCAGATTTTTGAGACTGAGGTGCAGAAGGTTTGTTACAGAGAGCAGAGGTTGGATACTGGGGTGCAGAAGGACTGTTACAGAGACCAGAGTTTGGAGACTGGGGTGCAGAAGGATCTTACAGAGAGCAGAGGTTGGAGACTGAGGGAAAAGGACTGTTGCAGAGAGCAGAGGTTAAAGACTGAGGTGCAGAATGATCGTTTCAGAGAGAAGAAGTTGGAGACTGGGGTGAAGAACGCCTGTTACAGAGAGCAGAGGTTGGAGACTGGGGTGCTGAAGTCCTGTTACAGAGAGCAGAGGTTGGAGACTGGGGTGCAGAAGGACTGTTACAGATAGCACAGTTTATAGACTGGGTTACAGAATGATTTTTGAAGAGAGCAGAGTTTTCAGACTTAGGTTCAGAAGGACTGTTGCAGAGAGCAAATGTTCGAGAGTGGGGTGCAGAAGGACTCTTTCAGAGAGCAGAACTTGGAGACTGGGGTGCAGAAGGATTCTTGCAGGGAGCAGAGGTTGGAGACTGGGGTGCAGAAGGCCCGTTACAGATATGACATTTCGGAGACTTTTGTGCAGAAAGATATTATAGAGAGAAAAGTTTGGAGACTGAGGTGTAGAAGGACTTTTACAGAGAGCAGAGTTTGGAGACTGGGGTTCAGAATGATTGTTGCAGAGAACAGAGTTTTCAGACTGAGGTGCAGAAGGAGTGTTGCTGAGAGCAGATGTTCGCGACTGGGGTGCAGAAGGAGTGTTTCAGAGAGCAGAACTTGGAGACCAGGGTTGAGGATGAGAGGGCGAGTGGACTATGCGGAAAAGAAAGAGTCCAGAAGGAGGCTCACCAGCTATCAGCAATCA